>NC_084618.1:60827210-60917210 GCF_033978795.1 Nerophis ophidion
CTGTAACTTTACCTCAAATTGAGCATTTTACAACGGGACACGTTTTGTTGTCGTGCAAAACATTTCAAGGAATATGGACTAAAAGATGTATTCAGCGAAAACACAACAAACTTACAAATAATCACTTCTTGTACTGTGTGTTAAAAAAAAGTTGTGTGACGATGGCAGTCAGCATGGGGTGATCGTTGTTTTTTGGGGAAAATTCCATTTATTTTTATAATCTTGTTCAAACCTGTATATTAAATGTAGGGTTCTTTAAAAAAATTAAATGTGTATATACTGTACACGGTCTGTAGTGTTTTCATCTATCATGAAGGCCAGCCAACAACTGTATACTTGATAGATCTTTATTATAGGCTGCATTGGACAGTATAATGGTGTTTGGAAGGAATGAACATTCAGTGCTTTTGTTATTTAGAGCTACACGCTCTTACAGTAAGTCACTTTACTGTTACATTTATCAGGAAGCTTGGGAACTTTAAACCTGTTTATTCAGATTTTTCCTGGGAACCTTCCCTCTTCTCTCTCGTCGTCCCATTTCTGGATCTGAGGGACATTGTTCAGAGTTCAAGGTACAGTATATTTCAGTTTGAACAATTTCATGTACAGTAGGACCTCAACTTACAAGCTTAATTGGTTCTGTGATTGAGATCTTAACTCCAAACACTTGCATCTCAAATCAACGTGGGCTTCACACTCACTTTCTTCCTTCCATTGTTTGGAAAAACAGTTGTATTGATCTCTATCTATAAGCTAATGCTATCATTGAAGACCGAACATTTTGGGGTTTACTATGATATTTGCTACACCAACTAATACCAAGGATGCTGGTAACTCAAAGAATAGCAATTAGTCGAAAGAGAGCTCTTATCTCAAAATACTCTTAAGTTGAGGTACTACTGTACTTTCTTCACTGCAAGAAATACACAGGTACATTAAACAGTGTAATAGTATTAAAAAATGAGGATTGTTAAACAATGACATTTGATTATATTAAGTGTATGCAAGTTATTTTTGTAATGTTTTTATTTGAAAAATGTACCATTAAAACTTAAGTTTATTTTCATTTTTGGGAGCAGATTTTTGTAAAAATTCTACATAATTATTACAGTGTTTCCCACAGGTCAGGCATCTATTTGTGGTGGTGTGGTCGGGCGGTGGGAGGGGGGGGTGATGACCAAGAAGAACGCGGAGTTGGAATATAATTACAACAATTTGTGTACATATTTATATACATATTTATATAATATAATATGTAACTACAAGCTCCATTCACAGACCGAGTCCCATTGCTTTTATGAGCGGTCGAGCGAGTCAAAAGCCGAAAAAAAATAATAATAAATAAATACAATTTATTAATTTATATTTATTTTTTTATTATTTGTGGCGGCCGTAATTCTTTCGTGGCGGGCCGCCACAAATAAATGAATGTGTGGGAAACCCTGCTATGTACAGCTATTTTGGAGCAACACACGATGTCGCACATGTACTGCTTGCAGCGAGTATGGGGCCTGTTTGCTTCGTCCTTGAGGTTATGCTAAGAAAAGGAAAATGTTTCTATAAAAAAAAAACCTACTTTGAACAAAAAACCTTTTGATTATTATTAAAACTGGAAAATTACCCTTAAAATGTTTTTCAGTTGCACATTTTTTTGTATGATTAAAATGCCATTTCCATCAAAGGTGTTATGTGTGATTCTGTTATAGCCATACAATTCTTTAAAATGTACTGTAACAGTAAAGTGTTTTTTAAAAGCCACATGTTTGAAGCTATGTAGCATTTTGGGAAATACCATTTAAACTGGCTGATTCCAAAACATTTCTTAAAGTGATAAATGTTTTAATGGTACATTTCATAAAACTACTTTGTGTGTGTGTGCGTGTGTGCGTGTGTGTGTGTGCGTGTGTGCGTGCGTGCGCGCGTGTCTTTTTTTTAAGGATACATGTTTGTTTGTTTTTAGACTTATTACAAAAGTTTTAAAACTTTGAGCTTGAAAACCTAATACACAGGTTTGAAGTACATTTTTATTCAAATAATACAAAATGCCAGTTAAAGATACAATTTATTAAAAACTAAACAAATAAATCTTTGTAACCATGGATTAAAATTATTAAAGTACATTTTTAAATTCAAATAAGATAAAAAGCATCAAACTATATGTAACCTTTAAACATTTTGTTGCTAAAAGGGTATTTTTTGATTAAAAAAAAAATCCATAAAATGTTTTTCACGATAAAATATTTAAAAATAAAAATGTACCTTGGTTGGCGAATTAGTTTGTTGCCATTATACACTGATGTTGTTTCAGTCCTCTCTTTAGCTCGGTGTTTTGTGATAAAGCATGCAAGTCCACATTATGTGAACTTTTATATGTATTTTATATGAAATGCTTGCTATTTTGGGGATGTTTCTGAACTTACCAAATGTGCACATATGGTTGCATCATTAGACTGCAAGTTTACTAATGTCCAATATGTTTACCCTGTCTGTAAAGTAGGAGGAACAATGTTTTATTTACCCAGGAAATTGGGCAGAGGGATTTGTAGACCCTTTTGTACCAGTCACACGGGGCTGTGTCCACACCCTTTGCCTCGAGAGCTTTCTGGCAGCGGTGGTAGTCTATGAATAGATCAACCACAATACAGTAATATTAGTCCTGAAAGCACGTGTGACTGCAATCCAGGTTTTAGGAGCAAGAAGTCCATCTGAGGATTTGTCATTTAAAAACATAACGTAACTGAATGGATGACAAAGTGTTGCCGATATATAGATGATTTATTCCAAAAGTGTACACCTTATGTGACCTTGACCCAGACTCACCCAGATAGTTGGACCAACAGTTCCTGGTCTGGTTCTGGTTGGGGAACCTTGCATCAAATGGAGCTGTGCGATAGTTGTCCAGTTTCTTTTGAATGTCCTCAGCCATTTTTTTTTAGGGATTCTGTCACAAGTAGCAAATATTGGCAGAGGTGCTAAGAATTCTGACACCTGCAGTTATAGCAGAAATAACCTGATGAGCAATAATCCAAGCATCTAGACTAAGTGTGGCACTGTTTAAGTTTGTAATAGTCCTTTTTAGATGTAAATGTTGTACATAAATATGTCGTCCTGGTACCTACATTAAGGATTGTCAAAATAGGACAAATGGCTTCCTGTTTATTTACAGTGAAATTAACGACTGATATATCAATAACAAACAATGTCAATTATTTTTTATATGTAATTTCATACAAGTCAACTGAGATCAAACGGACTAAAATTAATACGTGACATGAAATGAAATAATATGAAAGCGAAAGCCCGAGAAATGTCAGCAGTACGTCTTCAAAATGCACAGTTTTGTTGAATGCTATAATTAATCATCATGATATCGTGATATGTATGATCAGAAAATGAAAAACAGGCGTTACCTTGAAGCTGTGGCAATGAGAAGCTCGGAGTGACTTTATAGCTGTTGGATTGAAAGTATGACGTTGAAGTGATAATGCGCGCTCCCGTGAACGCACCACTGCGGCCGTGCAGTGTAACGTTAACGATATGGCGGACGCAAAAGGGTCACATTGACACCAATTTGGGCTTTATCGGCACCTGCTCGTCCGTTTTAATTTTGTTGACGTCGGTACACCCTGGGGAGCTTTAATTTAAACCCATTTGTTTGTGTTTGGGTGTTTTTTAAAGCCTTTTGTCACACACAGACATCATAATGCGGAAGTGTTCTGTTATCAATCATCAACTCATGTCTACTTGAACGCGTCACGTACAGTGACTGATAAAGTTAACTTTTATTTTACACTAAATCTTATCCACATCTGTTTGAAAGGAACGTTGAAGAATCTAATCAAGACTGTCATCGTGGTGAATAAATAACCCACGTCATATCTCTTACTGCGCTGGCACACTCGTACGTGACTGAGTCCCACATGCACTTGGCATCATGTACACTACACAGCATTGACCCAGGTGTCAATCCACCGCGCATGCGCAGCAGTGGGTGCTGTTCGAGGATACTGGTGTAGTAACATTTTACAACACCAGAGGGCGGCAAAAAATGTATTTTTAATATACACGACAATTAAATATTACCGTATTTGCTTGAATTGCCGCCTGGGCGCTAATTAATTTAAAACCTCTTCTCACTCCTGCACTTACTAAAGGCATGTGGTAAAAGTAAGCATGAGCTAATTATTTTAAAACCTCTTCTCACTCCGGCACATACCAAACGTATGCAGAAAAAAATTGAGTGTGATGCAAGCTTGGACCTTAAATCCTACTGAATAGCTCTTAATCTTCTTCCCTTTATGCGATTTCAAATTACCAGTGTTGAAATCAGCCTCCTCCATTTTGAAAATGATGACAGGGGAAGTGTCACGAGTTTGACCAGGCGGTAATACTAAGCATGCGCTAATTATTTTGGGAAGCGAGTTTGACCCGGTAGTAATTCAAGGCAGGCGCATACTATATGCCAGGGGTAGGGAACCTATGGCTCTCGAGCCAGATGTGGCTCTTTTAATGACTGCATCAGGCTCTCAGATAAATCTGAGCTGACATTGCTCAACACGATAAGTAATGAATAATTCCACTTGTAATCACAGTTTTAAAAATAACATTTAAAATATAAAACATTCTCATGCTTTTTTTATGTTCAAGAAGTTGCGTTAATGGTGAAAAGTAATTATTATTGATTAGTGTGGGGCTTGTCCTCCTGGGGGTTCTTCAGACCACCAAGCACCGACATGAGAGCCTGTTTCAGGGTTACAATATTGTTTTATTTTTCAATAAGTCTCTCAGTTGCTTTCCAGCAATTGTCTTTTTCTCTTTCGTCCTCACTCACGCTCTGGCTCCAGCCCCAACCCCGTCTCTCCTCCTGGCTGCTGCTTATAACAGATCGACAGGTGATTAGATAACAAGGCCCAGGTGGGCCATCTACGGACCTGTCGCTGATTTCGAGGCCGGTCCTGGCAACACCCTGCTTCGCTGCAGGCCCGCAGGCCACGCCCTCTCCACAGTTAGCTTCAGAAAAACAATGTAATTACAAAGAATAAGAGACCTATTATTCTCCATAAATGTTGATCTTACTTAAAAACTCATGTTTTTAGTTGTGTTCAGTGTTACCAAAAATGTTATATGGCTCTTACGGAAATACATTTTAAAATACTTGGCTTCTTGGCTATATGCCCTGCGACAATTCAAGAAAATACGGTATATATTTTTCTTATTTGTATTTGAGTTTAACTCGGAGCTAATAAAACAAATGAGAAATCTATCGTAAAAAAATGTAATATTGCAAAAACTTACTGAGCCTTTAATTGTCATGTGTCAAACTCAACATCGTTTCATGTGGCCCTCGAAAGCCTGGAAATAATGTGCATTAGTGCAGTGGTTCTCAAATGGGGGTACGTGTACCCCTGGGGGTACTTGAAGGTATGCCAAGGGATAGGTGAGATTTTTTAAAAATATTCTATAAACAACAATTAAAAAATCCTTTATAAATATATTTATTGAATAATACTTCAACAAAATATGAATGTAAATTCATAAACTGTGAAAAGAAATGTAACAATGCAATATTCAGTGTTGACAGCTAGATTTTTTTGTGGACATGTTCCATAAATATTGATGTTAAAGATGTATTTTTTTGTGAAGAAATGTTTAGAAATAAATTCATGAATCCAGATGGATCTCTATGACAATCCCCAAAGGGGGCACTTTAAGTTGATGATTACGTCTATGTGTAGAAATCTTTATTTATAATTGAATCACTTGTTTATTTTTCAACAAGTTTTTAGTTATTTGTATATCTTGTTTTCCAAATAGTTCAAGAAAGACCACTACAAATGAGCAATATTTTGCACTCTTATACAATTTAATAAATCAGAAACCGATGACATAGTGCTTTATTTGACTTCATCTCTTTTTTTCAACCAAAAATGCTTTGCTCTGATTAAGGGGTACTTGAAATTAAAAAAAATGTTCACGGAGGGTACATTAATGAAAAAAGGTTGAGAACCACTGCATTAGTGAGCACTTCATCTTTCCTATCAAACGGATTTGTTATTTTTATTTTGACAGGAAATTGCCTGTCTTGTATACAGTTGCATGTCTTTCAAAATTGAGAACAATCTGACCTTGCAAAAAAAAACCAACATATTACCACAGGGGTGTCCAAGGCGGGACCCGCAGCTGTAGTTTGGTTGGTCCGATGCATATTGTACAAAATATAACAACGTATAAATGAAGAGCAAACATTTTTGATGCAATGCGACCAAAAAGGTACAAATTTGATACTATAAGAACTCAGGCGTGTACACATTTCTTCCACCAGGGTTTTTTTAAGTTTTACTGTTGATTTTTTTATACTTAAGTAGTAGTACTTTGTAACCTATTCACAAAGCTGACACTAAGTTTTGTCTTTAAACATATGTAATGTGTTTTATAATTTTTTATAAAACAAGAATATTTAAAAATGGTCTTTGCATACTTTCACTTTTTAGTATGTGAACCTTGTTATAAAAAGTAGCGACACCCCTGTAATAACATATTCCAAACATTTTTTGTTCAAATAAAATGCTTAGTACATGTACATACATTTTTACATTAATAAAAACAATTGGAATTTGTGTAACACACATACATATGTGTACAGTATATATATATATATATATATATATATATATATATATATATATATATATATATATATATATATATATATATATATATACACACACATCCATCCGCTTATTCCCTTTGGGGTCGCTGGTGCCTATCTCAGCTACAATCAGGCGGAAGGCGGTTTACACCCTGGACAAGTCGCCATCTCATCGCTGGGCCAACACAGATAGACAACATTCACAATCACGCACTTGGGCCAATTTAGTGTTGCCGATCAACCTATCCCCAGTTGCATGTCTTTGGAAGTGGGAGGAAGCCGGAGTACCCGGAGGGAACCCACGCATTCACGGGTAGGACATGCAAACTCCACACAGAAAGATCCCGAGCCCGGGATTGAACCCAGGGCTACTCAGGACCTTTGTATTGTGAGGCAGACGCACTAACCCCTCTATCACCGTGCTGCCCTAAATATATATTTCAATTAGATTGAATTCCACTCTTGAAATTACATTGTTTCTGCAAGATTGAGATACGCCTAGAGCATCTATATATATATATTTATTCCGTATATTAGTCACATTGACCCTATAGTGACAAAAAAGTTCAGCTTCCCCGAAATTGGTAAAATACAGATTTAACAAAAAACATTCAGACTCGAATATTAACTTTAAAAAAAATAAAGCTCTGAACAGCCACGACATTAGGTACACTTCACAAACTACTCTAGTTGAAGTATAGAGGCCCATACATTGTTTTAAAATCGATTTAATAGGGATCAAACTGAAAACGTATACTTAAAAGAAAAACACAATTTTAAATATGTTATAAAAAAAATTTTTTAAAAGTCTTATGGATATGAATAAAACATATAAATCAAATTCCCACACTGCAAAAACGGTCTTCAATAAGTAACATGACAGTGCACAGGTTCAAATATTTGACCGCATTATTCTTAAGGCCATTCTAGTATTAAAATTGCAGTAAGTGACCACTTTGCTACTTTAAAGCACCAGTGCTATAAAACAATTGCATAGCTCTACATAACAATCCAGCTTTTGAGGTCAAAAGACCAAGAAAATAAACAGCATTGCATTGTTGTGAGAAAGTGCAAGATAGACGAAACACAACCAAGTCATGATGGGTTTGTCAGCAGCAGCAGGAGGGACTGTCAGGGACAACAGCAGATCTTTGGACAAACAGGATCTAGAATGTGTGTCTATGCAAATGCAAGAGCAAGCATATTTGATAGTTTACAAAAAAAGGTCATGTGACTGAAAGATGCTTTAATTATCGCTGAATCGGAGCCTGTTGAAGGCCTGCTTGATATCGTCATCGGTTGGGGAGTCCTTGCTGATGACCGAGCGCACCTTACTCTCAGGCACATCTTGCTTTAGCTTCCATTTGCTGAGAACTACGGCGCCTTCCGTGTCGCTAGTCTCAGGACCTGTCAGTAGGATGAAGGCGGCATGGCGTCCTCGTTCCATCAACTTAGCTATGTAGAAAACAGTCACAAAATGAACCGTTGTTAGATTAGACATTTAGTAGACATTCCAGAATATGAAGATACAAGACACACCTTTAGACAGTTTTAAGGAGAAAAATACACTTTTAAATTTGTGTCAATACTGGATTCTAAATACCAACGGTCTAAAAAAGATACTCCGCCCTCTTGTGGCCTTATCTAACCACTGTTAATGGACTGACTTCGCTATGAAAATGCTAAATATGAAAAGATCCTAAATAAAGCGAAGACTCTTAATGTCCACCGTGAAAACACAAAATACCTTTAAATGCAACAATGTGGTCCATCACGTTTTCAGACTCCAGGAGAAGGTTAGAATAGAGGGGATGCAGCATGTAAGATCGACGGTCAACACTGAACGGCACCTGAAGGAAAACATCAGATCTCAAGCGGTCTTAAGATTCGCTTTTTGTATGTGTGGACTTACAGAGGAGTTTTCCTCAGAGGGCCGCAGCCCCCAGAAGACAAAAACGGAGATAGAGTTAGTGGTGTATATGGAGGCGGGTCCAGGCGAGTTGGGACTGTCCAGAAGGTCGACTTTCCACAATACGTCACCGGACTTGCCGTCAAGTATCAACACCTGTGCGCACAATATGATTAACTCAATGATTTGATTTTAAGGATAACCAGAATAGAATAGAATAGATCTTTTTTGTCATTGTACAACAAATTGCAAGCAAACTAATTTAGTACAGATTCATGACACATAAAAAAACATAAGAACATGGTACTAATATAAATTGATAAAAATAATACAGAAAATACCAAGCACACAGCTCACATGCACAATCATTTTTTTTATACCTTGTGTTCAGCGACACTATTGCTCTCGGGTAGAAGGTGTCCGACATTTTATTGTCCTGTACCAAAGTGTCTACTTACCCTCCTGGTGTTGTTGAAGCCATCACGCATGTCCTCCTCAAGCACAACATCCAGCACGCCATCTTTGTCGAAGTGGCCAAAGGAAGGCTCTCTGATGACGGGAAAAGACATTAGCTTAATAAGCTTTACCGTAAAAACATGTTCAGCAGGCTGTAAAACTACAAACCCCGTTTCCACATGAGTTGGGAAATTGTGTTAGATGTAAATATAAACGGAATACAATGATTTGCAAATCCTTCTTAACCCATATTGAGTTGAATATGCTACAAAGACAACATATTTGATGTTCAAACTCATAGAAAAATTTTTGTTTGCAAATAATCATTAACTTTAGAATTTGATGACAACAACACGTGACAAAGAAGTTGGGAAAGGTGGCAATACATACTGATAAAGTTGAGGAATGCTCATCCAACACTTATATGGAACATCCCACATGTGTGCAGGCTAATTGGGAACAGTTGGGTGCCATGATTGGGTGTAAAAGCAGCTTCATTAATTGCTAAGTAATTCACAAACAAGGATGGGGTGAGGGCCACTACTTTGTAAGCAAATTGTCGAACAGTTTTAGACCAACATTTCTCAACAAGCTATTGCAAGGAATTTAGGGATTTTACCATCTACGGTCCGTAAAATCATCAAAAGAATCAGAGAATCTGGAGAAATCACTCCACGTAAGCGATGATATTACGGACCGTTGATCCCCAAGGCGGTACTGCATCAAAAACCGACATCAGTGTGTAAAGGATATCACCACATGGGCTCAGGAACACTTCAATAAACCACTGTCAGTAACTACAGTTGGTCGCTACATCTGTAAGTGCAAGTTAAAACTCTACTATGCAAAGCGAAAGCCATTTATCAACAACACCCAGGAACGCCGCCGGCTTCGCTGGGCCCGAGCTCATCTAAGATGGACTGATGCAAAGTGGAAGAGTGTTCTGTTGTCTGACGAGTCCACATTTCAAATTATATCTGGAAACTGTGGACGTGGTGGCCTCTGGAACAAAGAGGAAAATAACCATCAGGATTGTTGTAGGCGCAAAGTTCAAAAGCCAGCATCTGTGATGGTATGGGGGTGTGTTAGTGCCCAAGGCATGGGTAACTTACACATCTGTGAAGGCACAATTAATGCTGAATGGTCCATACAGGTTTTGGAGCAACATATGTTGTCATCCAAGCAACGTTATCATGGACGTCCCTGCTTATTTCAGCAAAACAATGCCAAGCTACGTGTTACAACAGCGCGGTTTCGTAGTAAGAGAGTGCGGGTACTTTCCTGGCCCACCTGCAGTCCAGACATGTCTCCCATGAAAAATGTGTGGCGCATTATGAAGCGTAAAATACGACAACAAGACCCCGGACTGTTGAACAACTTAAGCTGTACATCAAGCAAGAATGGTAAAAAATTCCACTTTCAAAGCTTCAACAACTATTTTCCCTCAGTTCCCAAACGTTTATTGAGTGTTGTTAAAAGAAAAGGTGATGTAACACAGTGGTGAACAAGCCCTTTCCCAACTACTTTGACACACGTTGCAGCCATGAAATTCTAAGTTAATTATTATTTGCAAAAAAAAAAAGTTTATGAGTTTGAACATCAAATATATTGTCTTTGTAGTGCATTCAATCGAATATGGGTTGAAAATGATTTGCAAATCATTGTATTCAGTTTATATTTAAATCTAACACAATTTCCCAACTCTTATGGAAACGGGGTTTGTACATCCATTCATCCGTTTTCTAGCGCTTATTCCTTTCGGGGTCGCGGAGGGTGCTGGTGCCTACCTAAGCTACAATCGGGCGGAAGGCGGGGTACACCCTGGACAAGTGGCGACTTCATCGGAGGGCCAACATAGACAACATTCACACTCACATTCACACACAAATACAAAATGAACTTTAAACAGACTACAGTAGTATGCACCCAAACAGTGACATGTGGATGTTTTGAGCATACAAGTTGTCCAACACAAAAATAATATAACTCATTTTTTACTGACACTGCCAATGTCTTTTTATTATGCTTGTATAAATGCTTGAGATATTTTAATTATTTTTTCCTTTTATGTAGATGTATAAGAGACTAGTGCAAAATTTCAGATTTGGAATTCAACTCATTGGAAGAATTGCAATAGTATTAGCGCCAACCCACAAAATCTTAAATTAGAATTACAGGAAATGGAAATGAAATGTATTACAATTAGAGTTCAACGTTTAACTCTAATGTTGACTTAATAACGGAATATATTTTAAACACACTACAATTAAACACAAATTCCATCCATTTAGAATTCTTGGATAAAATAAATATTCTGGTAAATGAAGTACTATTTCATCATATGCCATAACTTTGAAGTTATAATTTATCTGTTTTATATTTAAATTCTTAATTGCTGAAAAAAGATTTGTAAATTATGTTGCACACAAACATATACATACATACATAATAGTTTACTGCTTGTCCCTCTAGAGTGCAGCATATATATATATATACACATATATATACACACATATACATGTATATATATATATATATATATATATATACACACACACACACACACACACACACATATATATGTATATATACACACACACACCCATATTAGGGGTGTAACGGTACGTGTACTTGTATTGAACCGTTTCGGTACGGGGGTTTCGGTTCGGTGCGGAGGTGTACCAAACGAGTCTCCACAGGACATTTTAAGTAGTGTAATCAATACTCAAAATGCCGGACATTTGAGGCATTTAAGAAACTCTGCCCTGACAGCCCCGCAAAAGAGGACATGTCCGGTGAAAAGAGGACGTATGGTCAGTCTATCCGAGCCCGATCGCTGCCAGCACCGCACGTGTCCTCTTTTGCTAGCATGCTAGCAGCGACCGGGCTCGGATAGACTGACCATACGTCATATATATATGAATGGAATTTAGAATTTAGATCGACATTCTACCTCCTGTTCAATGTAAATGAATGTGAGTGAATTGAATTTAGGAGACATGCAGGTGCGTAATCCCATACAGATGACGATTACCTGAAGACTGATGTTGTATTAAAAATCCACAGGCGCTGTAATGTCTTGCCATCTATCAACACCACCTCGTCGCCTGTAACCAACAGTAGGTTGGAGGAATCCGCCTCGCCTGTTCTAACCACACGCTTCAACGAGTCAGAGCTGCAACATACAATCAAGGTGAAGGTTACTTTGGTGCAGAAGTGATGTCATGGTGGTTTTGGAGGTGCCTTACTGATAAACTGTTACCAGTCCAGATGTGGCCGTGGCCAGTCTCTCCAGGTGTTTATCTTTCTTAAGGCCCACCTCCATCCCAGCTTTTGCTCTGGCTGCTATCTTCCACAGTGCCAATCCATACAAGCCAGTGTCTGACCAAAGTAGGAGAACAGCTCTCAGAATGATGCGATACAAACCACATTAAAACCACGATAAGTGCAGTGTTTTACACACATTAATTTTTATGCGGTGGCCCCCCAAGGACGCATTTGCTCCGCCACCAATAGATTTGCTGCTACCTGTTGAGAATCCTTCCTTTTTATGCACAGAATTCTGAAACATTTTACTTTGAAAGTGTCACTCTTGCTTCCGGTTTAGCTAACGTTACAATCACCGCTTGCTTGACTCATAAGTGAATGACAATGTGAGTCTAAGGATATATTTGACGCATTAATGTCTTTTTTTTGACTGACATTCTGATATAATTTGTCAAAGAGACAGCTGTTTGTCTGGCAAATAGTGTGTGACTACTAAACAAATTAGGTTTTTTGCTAATTTGCGCTTTTCTGTGATGATTTATGTCCAGCATCAAATCATAAGTTATAATGCATTTTTTGGATGTTTTTTCTTTGTTGTCTTGTCATGCGTGCAGTATTGTTTCCATCTAATCTTGGTATGCACATCACCGATGTGCAACATGCAGTGACATGATGCTAAAAGTAGCTTTTTTTATGCCGACTTTGAATCGATGGGCGAGTGTGCTGGTGTACCTAATGTTTTACCGAGTGACTCTATATAATGTTCATGAATCCTATTTTTGACAGTGTCTGGAAAAGATACTGTGGTGACGACTTTACGATACATATTTAAACAGTATACATTTTTAAAAGATGATACTATTGGAGAACGTGGGCCGTGGTTTAATTTGTAATCTGGGAATGCCTCCACAAATGAACTTCAAAAACGGGTTTTAAACCTGACGGTGGAGCAAAATTTACACTAAATATACGCCGAAACATCTCAAAAACATTATCAAGACCATTAGGAAGTGTTTTAAATGTTGATTAAAATTACTATAGTTACCATTTTTTATAAGCTTGCATAATTACCATCACTAGTATTATTATTAGGTTTTAAAGCATAAGATGCAGACATTAAAATATAACATAAAATAATAACATCTGTGTATTTCAGACAGTTTCAACGTAACACACAATTCTAACCTTTTTGTAACAGCAGATAGTAGGCACCCTCCCCAGTGTAATGCAGAAGATGGCCGGTTGTTTCTGTGGTGTTCAGTGCCACTGTAGACCCAATTTGGACACCTGACTTCCCTGAGAGGAACACCAGCTGATCCTGCAGATGTTTACATATATCCTCAGTGCTTATGTAAATGCTCAAAAAGGTAAGTGTATTGCAACCACAGTAATGAAGATATTGTTATATTATATACATGAGTGTGGGATGACTTTTTTTTTTGGTTGTGCACCTGACTGCACCAAATGTTGTATATATTCTTTACCTGCATGTAATTGGAGGCCACTAAGGCGACATCGCTGACCTTATCCCCATCCACATCAGGCACACTGAGCACCGGCAAACTGCAATGCAGACCGAGAGGCGGCGACCACTGCCATTTGATCTCACCTGAACAGACACGTTTACAAGCGAGTGTAATAAAATAAAACACGGGATGGTAACCAAAGAATGGGAAGTAGTACACACATGTCTGTCCTGTCTGCTCAGTACAACATGGCTGCAGAAACAATAAGTAAGATGCACAAACCTGTGAATGTTACTATATAATATATTATATATGTTAAGACGTTCATGCACACAGACCTTGATAACACAGCGAGGGGATAAACATTTGGACTATTGCACCAGCCCGCAGACTAGACACGTCCTAACTAAGTCTGTTAGCATGAACTGAAAAAGCCTGCTTTGGATGAGAGGCGAAACGTCTTCTAAGATAATCCAAAGTATTTGTCCTCTACAAGAAGTGATAAATACTTGGGATCCTGTACCATCCATCCAACTTTATTTACAGGTAACGTTAAAAAGCGCAATGCATGAAGCTTGCTTAAAGACAATGCACATCCGTCATGCATCACATTGTAAGTCATTTTATTGTACTTTATAATCTTTGTAATTTTATAATTATTATTTATTTGTATAAAATTGAGGCCTATTAGTTGCTACTGTATACAGTAACTACTTGTCTTCCTGGGGTACATCACACAAGACAATAACAGCCTCAAAAACAAAAACTCAATACATAGAAAAGACACTTGAAAAAAAGGATATGCATTTAAAATTGTATACTATAAAAACAGTTTATATGTAAAATAAATCAAACAAAAAGAAAGACCTGACTTGAGTATCTTTTTAAGCTTGACATAATTTGACTCCTTTAATAACGAGGCAACCTATTCCAATGGAAAGCAGCCCTGTATAACAGTTGTGTTGTTCTTGCTTCTGATAATACTGTATCTATTAGTCTGTTGTCTCGTGGAGTGGCTGTGACTGTTACAAACATAATATTCTGAATTGTTATACATTTTTGGCATCACTCTACAATAGTATGAATTGTTTTTTGTATTTTTGATGCATGCTGTAAATACTAGTCCAGGTAGGATATTTCGGTGCCAGTCGTGCAGCCTTGTTTTGAGGTTAAGTAATAAGTTACAGCTTTTGAATGTCTTTCTTTGCAACACATGACCAAATAATGTTGCAATAATCGAGATAAGACAACACTAATTACTGTACAACTTATTTGATTGGAAGAATCAGTTATGAACTAAGCATATTCTAATGACAGAAATAGTTAGTAATTGTGAAAAATATAGACACTTTTAAAACAAATGTGTTGTGTTAAACCACCAATGGTAACACAAGCTAGCGGGTGAAGTTCTTGTTATATTTTTAGCTTTAAAAAATGTAACTGTAAGGAATTTGCTAACAGCCCCTTTAATCTGTTGTTAATTTTGATTAATCATGATTAATAGTGATAGTGCGCATGCGTCGATCTAGACGGCGGCTGTTGCAGTTCGCTCCGTCTTTGCCTTTGTTTGTTTTGTACACTTTTACATTTAATCTACATTTACTTTTTATCAAGTCGTGCCCCTTCTAAACATGCAGTTCAGAAGTGTTTTGTTCGTCCTACTGACGGTGGGAACGCTACTGATGAGCTCAGACGGGCAACAACAGTGCAGAGGCTCTTTCATCTACACCAGGGAACAGTTGTTAGCGGCACCAGTTATTAGCATCCAGCAAACGGACCCAGCGCTAACTAACCAGATCCCGGAGGAGCTAAAAGGAACTTATGGAGGTGCTCGTGGCTGTCCAGGTTAAGGGAGACGCACGAGACAGAAGAGGGCTGAAGCGAGGAGGGAGCGAAGGAGATATACATACAGTGGGGCAAAAAATTATTTAGTCAGCCACCGATTGTGCAAGTTCTCCCACTTAAAATGTGAAAGACAGCATGTGAAAAAATATCCAGGAATTCACATTGTAGGAATTTTAAAGAATTTATTTGTAAATTATGGTGGAAAATAAGTATTTGGTGAACCATTCAAAGCTCTCACTGATGGAAGGAGGTTTTGGCTCGTAATCTCACGATACATGGCCCCATTCATTCTTTCCTTAACACGGATCAATCCTCCTGTCCTCCTTAGCAGAAAAACAGCCCCGAAGCATGATGTTTCCACCCCCATGCTTCACAGTAGGTGTGGTGTTCTTGGGATGCAACTCAGTATTCTTCTTCCTTCAAACACGACGAGTTCAGTTTATACCGAAAAGTTATATTTTGGTTTCATCTGACCACATAACATTCTCCCAATCCTCTGCTGTATCATCCATGTATCCATTTTGGTATAAACTCAACTTGTCGTGTTTGGAAGAAGAAGAATACTGAGTTGCATCCCAAGAACACCAGACCTACTGTGAAGCATGGGGGTGGAAACATCATGCTTTGGGGCTGTTTTTCTGCTAAGGGGACAGGACGATTGATCCGTGTTAAGGAAAGAATGAATGGGGCCATGTATCATGAGATTTTGAGCCAAAACCTCCTTCCATCAGTGAGAGCTTTGAATGGTTGACCAAATACTTATTTTCCACCATACTGTAATTTACAAATAAATTATTTAAAATTCCTACAATGTGAATTCCAGGATTTTTTTTCACATTCTGTCTCTCACAGTTGAAGTGTACCTATGATAAAAATTACAGACCTCTGTCATCATTTTAAGTGGGAGAACTTGCACAATCGGTGGCTGACTAAATACTTTTTTGCCCCACTGTATATTCCTTCCCTCGTCATGGGTAACGTGCGCTCTTTGGCATACAAAATGGATGAGTTGTCGGTGCTTGCCGGTAGTCAGAAAAAATATAGTGAGTGAAGCCTAATGTGTTTTACTCAACCAACGGCAAGCGGAAAGGAAGGGGCTTGCTTTGTTTATTATTTAAGAAATATTGTCATCCCGGTCATATTACAATAAAAGAGCGACACTGTGACCTGAATATAGAGATGTTAGCTGTAGGACTCAGACCATATTATTTGCCCAGGGAGATTCCGCATGTTAGCATGATGGCAGTATACATCCCCCCTCTGCTAACGCTGCAGCTGCCAGTGACGTCATCCACAGCTCCATAGCCAGTCTACAAACCCAGCACCCGAAAGCTCTCATCCTCATCTTGGGGGATTTTAACCATGTTACTATGGACAAATCACTCCCCAACTTCACTCAGTATGTCAGCTGCCACACCGGAGGAAATAAGATCCTGGACCTGCTGTACGCAAACATCAAGGATGCATAAAGCTCCATAGCACTCCCAGAGCTATCCCGTCCAAAGGCAAAACCCAGTAACTCAATTTTGGTCAAAATTGAGCTGATAATAATTTTGGAGTTCCTAGGTGATATGCTTTACATTAGTGTATGCGATATTGTAATTTGTTCCGTAAGTAAGCTGTTACGCGCATGGTAGGACCTAGCAACTACCACATAACCGCGTAGATACAACAGAAAAACCTAGTATCTCAAGGGACCAATCGGAGCTTCTTTGTCAGTCGCCTTATTGTCTTTAATGAGACATTTGCACGAATGGGGGCCAACGGTCAACCTGATTATGTGATATTATGGCACGAGGGGATATTTGGAAGATTGGCCCAGGACGTTGCAAGCGCCTTCAATAAATGTATTGTTCTTGATTCTTCCCCTTCCATACTCTTTTGGGCAGATAACTGAGGAGGTCAAAATAAAAACTGGACGCTGTACACGGCTCTTGCCCAATGTGCAAACGCAGAATGGGGCCCACCCGAGATTGTGATAAAATATCTGGAGAAAGGGCACACGTTCATGAGAGCAGATTCAATCCATGGCTCAATCGGCAAGAAAATGAAAGCTCAAGAAAACATCTATACGTTTGATAACTTTGTAGATCTTTGTAAGACAGCATCAAGATTGATTGGTTTTCTTTTGTTTTCTCAAAATCAGCTAGAAGTGAGTTACTAGGTTTTGCCTTTGGACAGGAGAGCTGGGCCGGTCAGGCCACAACCTTGTTTACCTCAACCCCTGTTATGTGCCTCTGGTCAAAAGACTGCCTGTGACCAAAAAAAACTGTGAGAAGGTGGTCAGAAGGGGTCCAAGAGACACTACAAAGCTGTTTTGAGGTAACTGACTGGCAGGTGCTCATGGAGCCTCATGGAGAGGACATTAACGGGCTTACAGAGTGCATCACAGACTATATCAACTTCTGTGTTGACTCAAATGTCCCGTCAAAGACAGTCACCTGCTACCCAAACAACAAGCCGTGGGTGACCAAAGACATCAAAGCCATACTGAATGAGAAGAAGAGGGCATTCAATGCTGGTAACGGAGGAGGTGAAAAGAGTTCAGGTGCTGCTGAAGACCAAACTCAGGGAGGCCAAGGAAAAACTGCAGGAGGAAGCTGGAAGGGAAGCTGAAGGACAAAAACATGAAGGCGGTTTGTAGAGGTATGCAGATCATCACTGGCCTAAAACCGTCGGGGTGGAGGGGGGTGGACGGAGACAAAGAGAGGGCCAATGAGCTAAACCAGTTCTTTAACAGGTTTGACACAGTGGCTCCGACAAGCTCCGGCCCCTCCCCCCAAAACATGCCAGTCGACCCCCTGACAACTTCAGCGGACCAATTCACCCCCCTCCCCTCCTCACAGCCCTCCAACTCCAATGACTACCTCCCCCCACTTAACACCTCACCCTCAGAAGGATGACCCCACCCTCCCCCAATCACCTGAGACCCCCTAGTGTGTCTGTCTGCAGAACAGGTGAATCACACACAGGCAAGGCCGCGGGTCCTCACAGTGTGAGCCCCAGGGTGCTCAAAGCCTGTACCCCCAGCTGTGTGGTGTGCTCCAACACATCTTCAACACGAGCTTTAGGCTGCAGAAAGTCCTCACACTGTGGAAAATCTCATGCGTGGTCCCCATCCCCAAGTGCACGCGACCCAGCACGTCAAAGGACTAAAGGCCGGTGGCTCTAACTCCTCAGACTCCCAAAATGTAACACGGAATGACATAGGAGGTCCTTCATACCGACAGCCATCAGACTGTATAATGCATATGTTCCTTTTTGACTGCACTTAAATGTACAATATATGTAGAATATATTAATATTAATATTATATATATATATATATATATATATATATATATATATATATTATTTATTATTATTATTGTCTATTGAGAGCGAACTGTGGTGCTGAATTTCCCCCAGGGATCAATAAAGTACTTTCTATTTTATTCTTTCTATTCTAATCGCAGTAAATTTGTTTTTTGCATATTTCTAATTAACCAACACAAATTTTGACGCAAATGCAATTTTATTTTCAAGATGTCACAGAGGAACATTTTTTTAATGTACAATATTTTTTTAGGTCACAACTTGGTAAAAGTTTTATCTAAAGTTCTGTCAGGGTTTTTTTCAAAGTGAAATTTACCAGTGGAGTCTCCCTACTCATCTTTACACTAACATATGCATTGACTTGATCACTGACCATAAAAACAACCCACATCACCTTTTAGGTAACCTTCCTCAGTTTCGGCAAAAGAGCATTTGCCGACAAAATAAATTATGTGATTATTCTGTATTTATAAAAAAAAAAAAAAATTTTTTGTGATTAATTGCATGAGTTATTGTGTTAAATGTGACAGCCCATCTAAAACATTACCTGTACAGTCAATAAAAAGAAATAAAGTTAATCCAAGTCATGTCAAAGTACGTTATTGTGGACACTCCTACCGTTAGATTTGTCTAGCGCTGACAGTGTGTTTGAGTGCGACAGCAGACAATCCCACTTCCTTTCACTGTTTTTGTCCATCCCACACTGGGCCCAGTGGAAGTCAGGCTCCAGTGGACGCTCCCACAGGGTTTGTCCGTTTGTCCCATCCACTGCCAGCATGAACACACATGGTGAGGGTAGACCTACAGCACAAAGGGACAGCTTCTGTGTGAGTCATGATTACCAAAAAAGCCATAATATGGTGTGATTAGGGAATTTCATCTTACCTGCATTGTCACATGTATTATTAATACTGGCTTGGTTGCCTTTGAGAACAAACATGATGTCCGCCACCTTGTCTTTGTTTGCGTCTTCAAAAGCTAGAAAGTCGTATGTTTCTGCCGCAGAAAAGAAGATTAAATGCTAAACAATGACGCTGAATTCAAAAGTACACACCTGCATCGAAGAACGTCCGGTTCCAGGAGGCACGATACTGTGGTCTGACAGGACAGGGAATGATGAACGAGAAGGCGAAGACCACGGTCAGGCAGAGGAACAAGGAAAGGAAGAAGACGGCTGTCCTCCATTTGGTGTGTTTAGAAAGACCAAGGACTTCCTTGCAGCCTCTTTTCAGTTCCGTTGCCGGCGGTGCTGATCCTGTCTCCAAGCTGTCCTCTCCTCTTTTCAGAGGATCTCCCTCCGTGGGACAGTCCGTGGTCTCCATCATTCCATTAATGCATTCCCTGCCACAGGTAGATCTGCTTGACAAAAGAAGGATTCATATGTACATGGTTAGGTTTTCAAGGAACTGTATTGCCATATAAGCACGGACCCATGCGATGGCATGAAGCAGTGTTTCTCAAATGGGGATACGCGTACCCCTGGGGGTACTTGAAGGTATGCCAAGGGGTACGTGAGATTTTTTAAAAATATTCTAAAAATAGCAACAATTCAAAAATCCTTACTTCAACCAAATATAAATGTATACATTCATTGTTGTATTTTTTTTCACAGTTTATGAACTTATAAATTCATAAACTGTGAAAAAAATACAACAATGCAATATCAAGTGTTGACAGCTAGATTTTTTGTGGACATGTTCCATAAATATTGATGGTAAAGATGTATTTTTTTGTGAAAAAAATGTTTAGAATTAAGTTCATGAATTCAGATGGATCTCTATTACAATCCCCAAAGAGGGCTATTTAAATTGATTACTTCTATGTGTAGAAATCTTTATTTATAATTGAATCACTTGTTTATTTATCAACACGTTTTTAGTTATTTTTATATAATTTTTCCAAATAGTTCAAGAAAGACCACTACAAATGAGCAATATTTTATACTGTTATACAAATTAATAAATCAGAAACGGATGACACTACTGTATTTTACTTCTTGATCTCTTTTTTTCAACCAAAAATGCTTTGCTCTGATTAGGGGCTACTTGAATTAAAAAAAAAATCATAGGGAGTACATCACTGAAAAAAGGTTGAGAACCACTGGCATAACGTGTAGTTACACAGTAATAACTAGTGCGTGTGCGTGTATATTTCGGATTTGGGGACAAGCGGTAAAAAATGAAAGGCTGGACACACCTTCGTAAAGTGGGGCCTATTGAAACGAGCCAACCCTCCAGAGACTTCCCAACACAACAACGATGACTAGCTCAACCGTGTTTGTGTTATGTAGCCCACGGGCGTAAAACTCTGACTACAAAAGATGCACAAAAATAAATACACCTTAAAGTATCGTGTAAATAAACGAGTTTAATAATTAGCTGTGCCGGAAGTACCTCAACACATTGAACCTGATAGGAGTTTAGCTTTAAGTTGAACGCTAACAACTTCTTCTACAGACACCCCAGCACGCCAACTGTAAAATCAGAGTTGCCGATAAAATATTCGGTCATTTTAAAGGGGCTAAAACAACTACACAAAGTAATTCAAAATTATTCTAGTTTTTTGACCCACCTTTGGGTGTCGTGTTAAGGGCGTTTAGCTCCTGTTGCGAAAAGCAGGCAGGTAGACTTGGCAACCCAACAGGCTGTGAAGAAACAAATTAAAGGCACTGCCATGACGTTTCACCCATGACTTTGTCTCCCAGGTGGAACTTCCTGTATTAAAAAGTCACGGATTGTGCACCACCTGTAGATTTGTTTTGTATCCAACCTAATCTATAATACAACGTGTTTGATAATGCCATTGTATTTCGTGAAAACAAACGCAATCAGTTGGTAGAGCTGTTTTCACAGATTTTTGCCTTTCAGACAAAGTTCGGAGGATAAAAAGACTGCGCTTGAGTGAAATTCGCTGTGATTGGATCATAGTTTTACTCTCGAGCATTTTGATTGGTCTATTCTCACAATGTTGACAAACATGATTTTCCAGTGCAAAAATCATACATAACAGCACATATATTGGTGTAAAACATTAGTAGAAAAATACAACACTATCTCGAGCATTTTCATTGGTCTATTCCCACAATGCACAGCCCTCCCTGGAAGGTCGCTCAATTTTTTTTTTTTTTTTTTTTTTCACATTTGAAATATTCATTATCTCAACAGTAGAAATACTAACAATTAAAAAAATAATATTGGCGGGAACTATGTACACGCAGCTATGTTGACAAACATGATTTTCCAGTGCAAAAATCATACATAACAGCACATATATTGGTGTAAAACATTAGTAGAAAAATACAACGCTATTTAAAATTGACAAAAAAAAACATTTTTAACCTTCATAACAACGAGGTATGTATAAGAAAACAAAAAATAATTTATGTACCTAAAAAAAAAATCATGGAAGGTCGCTCAACGGCACTTTGAAACAACGAGATTCTACGTCACTTCCCCTTCACGAAAAAAAAAAAAAAAGACAGGAGAACGTCTGAAAAGCGGAGATGCTCGGACGAACGAGTATTTTAAAAACTTAGAAAATAACAACATTTTCCCCCTCCCCCCGTTGTCTGCTTTTTTATACGGCGTGAAGGACCGGCTGCGACAATGTCCGCTCAAGCTCAAATGCGAGCTTTGCTCGACCAGCTCATGGGAACAGCGAGGGATGGTGAGTTAGCCGTTGCATGCTAGCTTGAGCTAGCTCGTTAGCCAAGATGGAGCCTGTGGTTAGGCAGGCTTGTGATGGACAGGCCTGCGTGAATGGACGTGCATTTATGAGGGCTGACTTAAATATGTTTGCGGTGGGATAGCTGAATACAAGTATAGAGTTTAATGTTTGCATCCACAATGGCGGTATTTCAACACCAACATTACATCACCGTCTTAGCGACGATCGTCTAATGCCGCCTTATTTTCCATGTTAGCCATCGTTAGCTTAAGATTGCTAATTGTACACTGTTAGTGTAAGACGACTGCATTTAACACTGTTGCTTTATAAAAACAAAAAGGAAGATTTAAATTTAACATTTAAACATATATGCATTATGCAGGCAACCAAATGTGAAAATGATCACGTATTGTAGCTGAGATAGGTCAGTGGTTCGGTTGGGGCGGTTTAGCTCGGTTGGTAGAGTGGCCCTGCCAGCAACTTGAGGGTTGTAGGTTAGATTCCCGTTTCCGCCATCCTAGTCACTGCCGTTGTGTCCTTGGGTAAGAGACTTTACCCACCTGCTTCCAGTGCCACCCACACTGGTTTGAATGTAACTTAGATATTAGGTTTCACTATGTAAAGCGCTTTTAGACACTAGAGAAAAAGCGCTATATAAATATAATTCACTTCACTTCTCAACCTTTCTTCAGTGATGTACCCCTTGTGAACATTTTTTTAATTCAAGTACCCCCTAATCAGAGCAAAGCATTTTTGGTTGAAAAAAAAAGAGATAAAGAAGTATAACCCAGCACTATGTCAGTAGTTTCTGATTTGTTAAATTGTATGACAGTGCAAAAATATTGCTAATTTGTAGTGGTCTTTCTTAAACTATTTGGAAATAAAGATATAAAAATATCAAAAATCTTGTTGAAAAATAAACAAGTGATTCAATTATAAATAAAGATTTCTACACATTGAAGTAATCATCAACTTAAAGTGCCCTCTTTGGGGATTGTAATAGAGCTCCATCTGGATTCATGAACTTAATTCTAAACATTTCTTCACAAAAAAATACATCTTTAACATCAATATTTATGGAACATGTCCACAAAAAATCTAGCTGTAAATGTTGTAAGCATTTCACCAATGTCACGCATTTTGCAAATTTTACGTCATTTCCATTGTGCGCAAACAATTTGCATATCGCAAGACGAGATTTAAGACAACATTTTGTGGATGGTTTAGTCAGAAACCCTACATTAATATATTTTATAAATAGTAAACCAAGTTTTGGTAGTAGTTTAGTCGTGGATGTACACTGTATAGTGGTTAGGGTTAGGGTTGTACTGATTTGAGGGCAATACTCAGTTATATTGTCCCGACTACAAATGAATAGATTTACATAAGTATTTAATAAATTATTTTGACACCAAAAACATGTACTTGCGCCCATTGATTTGCAAAATGTGCACCACACATTATTCAAATATATAGCTGGAAGCAATTTGCAAAAATATTGCACATTATACAAATTTGACCAAATTTGAGCAATTTGCAAAATGCGCAACCGCATTTTGCAAATTGCTCACATTGGTATTGTGCCTACAACATCAACACTGAATTTTGCACTGTTGAACTTCTTTTGACAGTTTATGAACTTACATTCATATTTTGTTGAAGTATTATTCAATACATATATTTCTAAAGGATTTTTGAATTGTTGCTATTTTTTTGAATATATTTAAAAGAAAATCTCACGTACCCCTTGGCATACCTTCAAGTACCCCCAGGGGTACCCCCATTTGAGAACCACTGCTCTAGGGCAGTGGTTCTTAACCTTGTTGGAGGTACCGAATCCCACCAGTTTCATATGCGCATTCACCGAACCCTTTAGTGAAAAATAAAATGCTTTTTTTTTTTTTTTTTTTTTTTCAAATTCAAGAAGAACTTGTGTTTTTTTTTTTGGTGCACAAAATGAAACATGCATGAACACCACCTTGTTCACAGAACAAAAGCAACACAGTGCATGATTTCACAACAAATTACACACCTTACACACATTACCATGAATTGATTAACGTGGACCCTGACTTAAACAAGTTGAAAAACCTATTTGGGTGTTACCATTTAGTGGTCAATTGTACAAAATATGTACTGTACTGTGTAAACTGTACTGTTTCATATAATGTATTCTCTTCCTTTGCAATCTGCTAGTAAAAGTTTCAATCAATCAATCAAAAAACAAGCACATCAGATGGAAAATAAGAGGGAACATTGCTTGGGGGTATCCATAATACGCCGACAGGGAGAAGTTTTTATTTACACGATAATTCGGATGTGTCTATACTTCCGTGGCGGAGGCTCCGCCGAACCCCTGAGGCCGACTCACTGAACACCTAGGGTTCGATCAAACCCAGGTTGAGAACAACTGCACTAGGGCCAATTTAGTGTTGCCAATCAACCTATCCCCAGTAGTCTGGGGTTCAATCCCGGGCTCGGGATCTTTCTGTGTGGAATTTTAGTCTATCCCAGTGTTTCTCAAATGGGGGTACTTGAAGGTATGCCAAGGGGTACGTGAGATTCTTTAGAAATATTCTAAAAAAAATAGCAAGAATTCAAAAATCCTTACTTCAACAAAATATGAATGTAAGTTAATAAACTGTGAAAAAAAATACAACATGTTGACAGCTATATGTTTTGCGGACATGTTCCATAAATATTGATGTTAAAGATTTCTTTTTTTGTGAAGAAATGTTTAGAATTAAGTTCATGAATTCAGATGGATCTCTATTACAATCCCCAAAGAGGGCAATTTAAGTTGATGATTACTTCTATGTGTAGAAATCTTTATTTATAACTGAATGACTTGTTTACTTATCAACAAGTTTTTAGTTATTTTTATATCTTTTTTTCCAAATAGTTCAAGAAACACCACTACAAATGAGCAATATTTTATACTGTTATACAATTTAATAAATCGGAAACTGATGACAGTGCTGTATTTTACTTCTTGATCTCTTTTATTCAACCAAAAATGCTTTGCTCTGATTAGGGGGTACTTGAATTAAAAAAAATGTTCACATGGGGTACATCACTAGAAAAAGGTTGAGAACCACTGGCGTATCCCATCTAAGTGACAGATTAATTAATTGTGTGTGAGTGTTTAAAGAAAAGTAGCATTTTTTTACTACGGTTCACATTTTATTTTAATCATTCATGGTACAAATAAATATTAGTTGAGTATATTGCACATTGAATATACTTTTTTAAAATTTTACATTGGGGATATTCCAGTGTAGAGTTGCCGTGTAAGATTTACGATGCAATTTAACGTAACTTATCCATCCATCTTCCTCCGCTTATCCGAGGTCGGGTCGCGGGGGCAGCAGCCTAAGCAGGGAAAAGCAGACTTTCCTCTCCCCAGCCATTTCGTCCAGCTCTTGCCGGGAGACAGCCGGGAGACATAGTCTTCCCAACGTGTCCTTGGTCTTCCCCGTGGCCTCCTACCAGCCAAACGTGCCCGAAACACCTCCCTAGGGAGGCGTTCGGGTGGCATCCTGACCAGATGCCTGAACCACCTCATCTGGTTCCTCTCGATGTGGAGGAGCAGCGGCTTTACTTTGAGCTCCTCTCGGATGGCAGAGCTTCTCACCCTATCTCTAAAGGAGAGCCCCGCGACCTGGCGGAGGAAACTCATTTCGGCCGTGATCTTGTCCTTTCGGTCATAACCCAAAGCTCATGACCATAGGTGAGGATGGGAACGTATATCGACCGGTAAATTTAGAGCTTTGCCTTCCGGCTCAGCTCTTTCTTCACCACGTAACGGAACTTAATTTTAACAATAAATAAGGGGAATGAAAAAAATAACACTGTAGTAAAATACACTGCAAAACAAAAATATTACACTTTACAATGGAATTTATGATTGTCATAGGGGTGTCCAAACTGCAACTGTTAGGTTAGCTGTGGGGCCATTTGTGCCCCACAGCTACTTTTTTAAAAGACCACAGCACATTTCAATCAATCAATTAAAGTTAACTTGTATAGTCTTAAATCACGAGTCTCTCAAAGGGCTGCACAAGCCACAGCAACATGCTCAGTCGGCTCAGATCCCACATCAGGGCAAGGAAAAACTCAACCCAATGGGCTACAATGAGAAACCTTGGGGGGACCGCAGATTTTTGGGACCCCCCAGTCCAGTACATAGTGGGAACAGCAGGAGATCAACTTGAGGGGAGACAGGTCAGCAGCGCAGAGACGTCACCAACTGATGCACAGATGAGTGGTCCACTCCGGGTCCCGACATTGAACAGCTCGCGTCTCATCTGTGTTCACCTAATCACGAAAGAGAGGGAGCCATAGCAGAAAAGAGACGGCAGATTAACTGGTCAAAAAGAGGGGACTATTTAAAGGCTAGAGTATACCAATTAGTTTTAAGATGGGACTTAAATGCTTTTGCTGAGGCATGAATAACAAAAAAAAACATAAAATGTAACATTTAAGAGCAAACAGGTGCAATGTAATCAAAAAAAGGTTGCAATATTGACACTGATAACACAAAGCTGCCATTTGGACCGTGTTTTAATTTAACCCTGACATTGCTCAAATAATTATAAAAACGTAGTAATCAACAGATAAATATGAGGTTGAGCTAGAAATTTAGAAAGATAGATGGATAGTACTTTATTGATTTCTTCAGCAGGGTTCCCTAAGGAAAATGAAAATTAAGCATTGTAAGTAACAATATATATTGATATATGACTTTTTTTTTTAAAACACTTATGAGTGGGTGGTTGATTCGGATACTGAGACTTTTCAACATATTTTTTTATGAACTGTCAATGCTCAAAAAGCAATAATGAACCAAAAGCAATGTTATAAATCATTTACCTATTTAAGGCTCCAATTATTTCATATCAAATATTCTACTTTGAACTATTTTTTGGGGAAAATATTGGATACAGTATTTTTTGTTTTTGCCATAAAAACTGTTTTGTTTTTACAAAGAGTGCATGAACCTAAAAAAAATTTGAACTGAAGTTCAGCTATAAATATTTAAGCATTGAAAGCAAAACATTTTTTTTTTATATATATATGACTTATTTCTCACACTTTAATGACCAAGACCATTTTGGGTCTCAAGGACCTTTAACAGTTACCAAAAGTGAGGGTAGGCCTAATGGTTACAATAAATACATTTATTGTTTTTTTATTTTTAGTGTGCAGCCCTCAGTGGAAAAAATTGCTTGACTCGGGGTTTCTCTTAGATTGCCATTATATACAGTGGTGGTGGGGGGGTCCCTATGGGTGTGGTCAATTGAACGAAATAACTCTGTTTTGTTGATATTCTTCACAATGAAGTCACTGTAAAACTAACCACATTAAAGAAAACATTACATATACACATGAAGTGCACATACATGTGGAAATCATGTTCGATTAATAATATACTTTGGAATAAACAGATATAAGCAATACAATTATGAAGGTTGAGCTTTAACGCCGCAAGATTATTGCTAGCCTACAATGGACTAGCTCTTAGACAAGCTAACTCAAATTAACATGGCCAATCGCAGGGCACAGATGGACAATCATTCATACTAACATTGATATGTATGGACAATTTACAGTTTCCAGTGAAGCTAACATGCATATTTTTGGAATGTGGGAGGAAACTGGAGTAGCCATAGAAAACTTCACACAGTGATGTCCAAATGGAGGTTCGAAGACACAGTTAAAGTTAGACGTTATTGTCAGTAGTAATGTCAAAATATTTAAGATGGTCTACACTGGCTTGAACAACAAATGCAGTAATTTGCCTTTCTTTTCAAATATCTCTCTCCTTTTTGCCGGGTGTCAACTCTGTTCAGGTTTGCAACAATATGACGCGCTTCTGACCGGCTATTTATGCACCATCTTTTTTTGATTCAAATAAAGCAATGAACATTTTTACTATATTTGAGCTGTTTTTCTAAGTTCTTATGGCCAATACTATGTAAATAATAAACTATACGGTATATCCGTTCATACATTATATCACTTAAATTTGTTTTCATGTTAAAAAAAAGTGTTTTCATTTAAAAAAAAATATTTTGAAGGTGGAGCAGCATTAATCTTGCCGTGTCTGTTTGCATGTAGGGGAAAACCCTTCCCCTGTACTAAACAATCAATTAAATATTTCTAGAATGATTACTATACATATATACTTAGTGGTCACAACACCACAGGGTATCCCCTAATTGTAATGGAATGTGGCACGCCGCCACAACATTTTAATTACCGCCACACATTGAAAATAAGGGTTTTTAAACTAATATAATATACTGTAGCCCCTAGAAGAAATCACACAAAGTCTGATGCAATTTTTAACTTTTATTACTAATCTTATGATAACAAACGGCACAATTCCAACAGTTTTTACCTCCCATTCAAACACTTTCGTCTCTGTGAGTGCGCGCTTCCCCAGACACACAACACTTCGTCATTCTCCGCTAGTCACCTTTCAGGCACGGACGGTGTGTTTGCAAACATGGGAAAAACTGACATGTAACCCAAACCACAAGAACATAAAACATTAACACCTTCTGGTCGTTACAGTATGAATTGATATATAAAGCCTATTACTTGCGCACTATTGACAACTGATGTACCGAAAACTCAACCAGCGTAAAAAAAAAAGACTTTGATTACCGGAAACTGCGCTGCCGGAACTGGATGTAAACAAAATGCACATCATTTTCTGGAGCGTTGTCAGCGTTTCTGCGATGTGAAAGTAATTTTAATCCATCCCAGATATACCCGCTGACAGCCATCTAAAAAATGTGCAAATATTAAGAGGACATTGTGCGGTTGTTAAGAAGAAAAAGTCTAACTGGAGCAACAGCGCGAACCAAGTGTGACGTCATGCTCGCTGCAGGTCGCCTATTTCGTCAGGGACATTGAGGGACAGCAATAAAGAGTCTCTAAATATAAGTATATTTTATAATAACACCAGAAGAACATGTTAGATTTGGTGCTAGTTGTTTTCAATAGAAATAGTAACTAAAAGTCTTTAGACACATACAACATGCCACAGTATATTTCACAATAAGTAGCAACAATTGAAACTATGGCAAAATATAATTTTTTTTAATAGTAATTAATAACATGTTTGTTTTTAAATGTGTACATTTTTGAGCCTTTTCATAAAAGCATAATCTCGTAGCAAATTGTGCAAATGAATCTATCATGTTGATAGCGCCCCCCCACCACAGATATCTTGGCAGTCTAGGGGAAACCCTGCACTAGATACATGTACTTTAACGATCTATTTAAAAAAAATGAAAAGCATCATCGGCATATATGTCAGTAATACATATTTGATGTGTATTAAGTTGACACATTTATTTGCACATGCTAATGTATGGTAGTAATACATGCTATAGGTGTATTGCTGTAACAAAAACAACTATTATCTTTGCTTAAGCCTACTGTTGCATGCATGGCAAAGCTCCTGTATTACGACCAAAGTTGTGCAGGTGTATCACGGACCATAATCGACGTAAAAAAAGATTTTTAAAAAATTCATATTTTAGTCATTTGGATGCAAACATTAACATACAAAAAATAGTTAGGCAGGAAAAAATATTGCTGCCCTGCCCTTTTTTTTTTTATTATTACATAACAAGGTTCATCCTAAGTTACCTATAGTGGATCATTCTTATAAGTGTGAGTGAGTTTGTGGGTGTATGTATGTGTGTTAAGATAATCAGCAAATTCCTATGCATATGTTGCATACAAACTGAACAATTGTGGCCCCTTTATTTTATTCATTAAGGTTCAGTGTATCTTTGCCAGCCTACATCAATCTGCAAAGGAGTTGCAGAAAAGCCTCGTGTTCATCGAGCCGTGAGTCACACATAATTTTTGAAGCTGTTATGATGAATATCCAAACAGTATATGTTTGCCTTTCGGAAGTAATTGTAGCTTGTTTTTTTTATATTATTTTATTTAATTTTTTTAAATAAATATACACATTGGTCATTTCTTGAATGGGAAAATTCAATTTCGAATAGTGCTAAGCTGCTTGAGCTAAGACGTCTGGTCGCGCTGAATGAACACCAAGCATATCTCAGCATACCAGTTATTTTTTCAGGCAGTTTTCAGACGAGACAAACATTTTTGCACACATTTTCGATCTGACTCTTGTATGACTCCCAACTTCTTACCACAGGTTTGGCAAGAAATCTGTTCCTATTTTTACTTTCCCACAGCGGGTTTAAAATTCTGCTGCTGAGGGCTTGAAGATGCAGAAGGGTACAGTATGTGGTGCAGAACGCAGTGTGTATAAACCTACTTTTGCTTTTTTTGAATTTCTGTCAATGTATCTTGTCTGTAAATGGCTTGGCTGGAGCAAAGGATGACATTTATGTGTTGACATGCTATGTAAAACAGAGCCTTTCTTCACACATGTGCAAGGTGGTTATTGAGCCTTTAAAACAAGATATACTGAGAGTTTAAGCTCTGTCATTGTCATACTGACATTGAGTCCGGGGTAAGTTTACCACCAAGAATAGCAACAACCGTCACACAATGAGGCTATGGAGAGCCTTCAGCTTCTCACTTAACACAGAGGCAAAGTAAAGTTAGTAATGCTCTTATGACATGCTAATGACCAACAAGATGTTTTAAACAATGGGCTCAAACTGTTTAAATAGAAATATTGTGACACATACGACACATTCTTGTATTATGCAGTGCAATAGCAGTCAGATATGTGAACGTCTCACCACCCCACTGACAAATATACCTAATTGGATGTCCTTTGGACTGTTTCAGGAGATGAAACGCGGCAGAGGGTCAAATTCTCGGATGATCGAGTCTGCAAAAGTCACCTCCTCAACTGCTGTCCGCACGACATCTTGTCCGGAACTGTAAGTAGCAATGTCAAATAAATTAAAGATTGCGGTTTTAAGTAGGGATCCTTTTCAAAAGTAAGTGGTATTGCATCTATATTAGAGTGTGCTCACATTAGTCATACCGTATTGTACCTGGTCCCACTTAGCACCTACAACAGGGCACACTCAAATCACGTGTCCCGGAACCACTTGTGGCACAACTGGAAGAGGTGGTCCAGGGTCTTGATTCCATGCACACACGCAGTGTCATTTATTAACCAATGTGACCACTCTATGCAGATTCTTAATGATAAATAACACAATTATTAATAAAAAAAAATAAAAGGCTCAAACTAATCCAAAAGTCAAACTTGCTCACTCCCCTACGAACGTAAAAAATGTTATTCAATTCATGTGATTGTTGGTTAATCAGAATATTCATGACAGCAGCATCCTTGCAGAATATATAATAAGAATGACTCCTTATAAGACTGTAAACAGTCCACAACTGAATCAGGGATATTGCAGTAAGACTGAGATAGAAGAGATGGGAGAAGAAAATGGGCCGTGACTGGAATGCATAGTTTGAGTGAGCGTCAGAAGAGCGTGGTGGAAGTCAGCACAGTACAAATGGCCTTGTGGGAGTATGCCCTTGGATCAAGTGAGCTGTCAAACTGTATAAAACATGCTTAGAAAATAGTTTGGTAACTGTTTTATTCACAATGTGTGTTTGTAACAGCACTTTAGATCCCACACTTGGTATATCTTTACTAAACATAGTTTTAATACCATTCAAAAAATGGAAATGGCTTAATTCAAACTAGACTTATTTTTACATATTTTAAAACTTCAAACCCTAAGTATACCGTATGAGGGATTAAATTATGGAATGGATTAAGGAAATAAAATAAACAATGTACTAATGTCATCCAGTTTAAGAACCTGTTCAAATTCAAATTGTTTACAAAGTACAAGGAATAATAATACTGATAAACTTCTTGAACCTTATCAAATAAGGGGATAGTTATTCATTTCATGGTGAATTACACCTTACAGCTATTTATTCATTAGAACTTTATTTATTTATTATTTCTATATTTGTTTGTGTTACAGAATGAGAACAAGAATAGAATAGAATAGAATGGACTTTATTGTCATTATATTTGCATATAACGAGATTAAAGACTCCAATTTAAGGTGCGGTAGTGGGAAGTAAACAAACGCGTAATTAGTCGCTATAAAACAGAAAAAGGGTAGGATTAAATCAACCCTGCTTCTCCTACTCCTTTTCGAACATGCTCTAATGGGAAAATGGAAATATGTGATGCTCCATATTGTAACTATGCATGTTTGAAATAAACTAATGTCAGGATCAAACCCTGCACTTTAAAATTGACCGTTTTGATTGACAAGTGAGAGAGATGATTGACAGATGTAAACAAGCTTTAAGGACACATACCGGAGGTGGGAAACTTGGGGCACCCCACGATTCGTTTACGATTACTATTCAGGAGCCACGATTCGATTAAAAATCGATTATTGCATCGTTAGTTTATGTAAATTGCTGCAGTTTTACATTTCTTTTCTTTTCACTAAATAAGTATTCATCTCTTGCAACTTTTAGAAACAATGCATTTGTAATAAGAAACAGTTGAAATAATTTCCGTTACCTTTATTAAATTAATGGAAATATGTTTAAAACGAGAACATAAGGGCCCTAACATAAAAGAGTTGGCTCGCTGCAGTCAGCCAAATCTTAGAACTGTCTGCATTACTTAATTTACAATAAATAAATAATCGATTATTGACGTTTACTAATCAGATTTTACAAACGGGCATGTGTCAATTGAGATGCATCTAAAAATCTATTATTTCCCCCACCGTTACACATCACAGTTATCAATATTAAAAAGTACAACATTTTCGTAACGCTGCAAACTTTGTTTGATGTGCTTCTATTAGGATTTCACATTGAAAGATTGGGACCAAGTAGTGAAATGTGTACCCAGATCGTTTCATAGTCCGGAAAGAGACAAAATTCATGCTGGAGAACAGATCCTTGTTTTCAAAGCTGCCAAAATGATTTCCCGCAAAGTACAGTTTTTTGGGTGACTTCCGTCCGTGCGCAGTGACATGCAAAAGTGGTGCGCTTTGCTAAGCAGAACGCATACTCCATTTTTTATTTCTTTATTTTTTTAATTTTTTTTTTAAAGGATTTGTTTATCTGTTTGTCAGCAACATAACTCAAAAGGTTTTGATCCATTCATTTTTACCGCTTGTCCCGTTCGGTGTCGCGGAGGTTGCTGGAACCTACCTCAACTGCATTCGGGCGGAAGGCGGTGTACACCCTGGACAAGTCGCATGGTCAACACAGATAGACAGACAACATTCACACTCATATTTATTCACTAGGGCAAATTTAATGTTGCCAATCAACCTATGCCCAGGTGCATGTCTTTGGAGGTGGGTGAGAGGAAGCCGGACTACCCCGAGGGAACCCACGTGGGTTCCCTCCGGCACTCTGGCTTCATCCCACCCGAAAATAAAATATTTTCTCATCTACTACAAACACTTTACTTCCTTCTTACGGCGTTCCAGAGCCCCACCTTGCCGGTCTCTTGCTGCGCAGAGGATTCTGGAAGATAACGTTTATTTTCAGACTTGGCTAAAGTGCCAGAACAACACACTAAGTTGTGGTTTGATACGTCACAACATTATTGTGAAGACTTTGGAACGCAAGTACGGTGGTATCTACAAAACTGTTAAATGTCTGCAGTTTAGGCTGTGTAGATATTCTACTCAACTAAACTCCCTGAATAAAAAGTGTTTGTTTTGCTTGTAGCGCATGGACCTGGGAGACTGCACCAAGATCCATGACCTGGCACTTCGAGCCGACTATGAAATCGCCTCCAAAGAGAAAGAACTCTTTTTTGAGCTTGACGTAAGTGATTTGGCAATACAAGGTAATGCAAATGCAGAACAGGTGACAGAATCTGCAATGTACTGTTTTAACACAGGTCTTCATATTTTATGTCAAGCTGCTACCTGATCCAATAAATAATTGCTTTGTTTTGTGTTGTGTTTGAAGGCGGTTGATCACTTGGAGTCATTTATCGCCGACTGTGATCGCAGAACAGAGCTGGCCAAGAAACGCCTGGCTGAGACTCAAGAAGAGATAAGTGCTGAAGTAGCAGCAAAGGTTTGTTATAAACAATACATAACAAAATATCTGTTTTTTGCTCTTCTCTGGGTGAAAAATAAGAACATGTGATGTGTGCTGCAGGCAGAGAAGGTCCACGAGCTGAACGAAGAAATCGGAAAGCTCCTCGCCAAGGCAGAGCAACTCGGAGCAGAAGGAAACGTGGACGAATCTCAGAAGGTTCTGCAGGAAGTGGAGAAGGTCCGCAGTAGGAAGAAGGATGCAGAGGTGAGGCTGAAGCACACACTTAAAAAAAACGCCCTTAAAGGTGTTTGGACTTCATGATGACTGGCTTGTGTGTTTTTTTTAGGAGGAATACAGAAACTCCATGCCTGCCTCCAGTTTCCAGCAGCAGAAACTGCGCGTTTGTGAGGTGTGCTCTGCCTATCTGGGTCTCCATGATAACGACCGCCGTTTGGCTGACCATTTTGGCGGGAAGCTCCACCTCGGCTTCATCCTAATCAGAGAGAAACTGGACCAACTAAAGGTTTGTGGGAAGAACTCGACAGTCCTCTACTGCGAACCCTAGAGACTTGTCTTAAACCTGGAGTACTTGAATCTTGTGTCACCAGGCATAATTGTAACTGTAGATCCCGCACCTCACTCCACGCACCTTTCTGATAGTCCCTCCTAGTCTCCTTCTTTCTGGCAGTGCACAAAATTGCAAACGAGAACTGTATGTGCAGACGCATAGGTTGGCAGTGTGAAGTTGCATCAAAGGATCCCCTAATTCCTATTTTGGTGCACACTGTCGCTAACACACGTCGCCACGGTAAAGGATACAAAAAATATAGGAAATTGGAGCACAGATTACCTGTCGAGGAAAAAAAACAGTCGCATGCGCTTCCAAAGTTTGCTCAAAACTGGCCTGGAATGCCCTCCATCTTGAGTACGCCGGACCAATGTTTATTCAGGTTTTGGCTGTTTTTTTTGTTTTTGTTTTTAGACAAACAGTACATCGTCTTTCTTTTCTTCTTCTGATTTCCTCTTGTTTTTTTTTTAGAAATACATGATGTAATAGCAAGCGCAGGTATTGCAATCTTTCCAGGTGGGTGTTCGGCAGCCATGCTTTACTGCAAACAAGTTCGCACTGTGCACGCGCTTCACTTTATATCGCGTCAGCTAATGAGGAAGCTCTTTTTAGTGGGCTCTGCTCACCCTTCCTTTCTCTATATCCTGTGATTGGATCCGGAGGGGTTGACCACCATGAAGACAACATTTTTTTCCCTGGGTTTTTTGTACTGTATGATAATATGATTTTTTTTTTTAGTTAAAGAATATAATATTTCAATTCTCTTTATTAGAAAACGGTTGTGGACAAGCAGGAGCAACGCAACCAAGACCGCCTGAAGAGACGTGAAGAAAGGGAGAAAGAGGAAAAGATGAAAAAAAGGTGAGTGCTCTTATTTAAATCCTAATGGTGCACATGTGTATGTTCATTATTTTAAAGTAGTCTATTCTTCTTACAGGACAAGATCCCGCAGCAGAGAGTCAGAACTTTATTTGTCCTATTTGCAATTTGTTCAGCTCAAATGTCCCTCTGAACTGAACCACGTCTTTTATTTTTAGGTCTGGTTCTCGTGACCGAAGGAGGCGCCGCTCACGCTCCACATCACGAGACAAGCGTCGCTCACGCTCCCGGTCCAGGGAGAGGAAGAGGCGACATCGCAGCCGGTCCCGCTCTCGCAGCCGAGGACACCGTCACAGTCATGAGCAGAGCTCCAGACATAAGTACACACTTTTACTTTCATCAGCAAGACATTTATTTAATGCTCATGTTCTTCATAACTTTGTTTTAACCATCATTGTAATATCACAATACTTGTGCCTTAGATTAAACAGAAATGTATCAGAAAATAAGTAGTAGTGACAAGTTGCTGACTTGAATATAAGAAATGTCTTAGATTTGTGTCTCAGATACTTTTACAGACCACAAAGTGGACAAAATATATAAGTTTTCCAAAAACTGGTCTAGGAAAAAGCCAGGTCAACTAAAATTTGGTTAAATGTGATAAAGTGGAACATCTGAGGCCAAATATTGTGTTTGAAGGCACTGCTCATTTGTTTGTACTTGTAAATAATGTAAATGATTTTAGTCAATTCCTGGGTCAAACTGTCGCTATCACAAAAGCTTGGTAGTACAAGCAATGATTTAAATGGGTCATATTACGATTTTTGTTCTGCATTTAAAATATTTCCTTGTGGTCTACATAACATGTAATGCTGGTTCTTTGGTCAAAATTTTGCATAGATTATGATTAAGTCGCTTTCTGATCATCTCTTCAGAATGGGCGTTTTTTTTGGGCTGTGCCTCCATTTCAACTGCATCTTCTCCCCATCATCCATGTTGTGGTATTTAGCGCATCCAAGTGAAGTCTGAAGGATTTAAGTTTGCCAGGGTTTCCCCCGGTAGTGCCATTATGCATATAGTTTCTGTAAAAAGGCAGAAAATATTGTATATGTCCCTACATTTAAAAACAAATACCGGTGTGTTATTATAGTATTAAAATAAATTTTTCTTACATAATATTATTTTGCTCTATTTTTTAATTGTTGCTGTTTATTGTACAATGAATGAGGTATTTTTTTTTAATCGAGATTTCTCCAATCCTTTAAGTCAGTGGTTCTCAACCTTTTTTCAGTGATGTACCCCTGTGAACATGTTTTTTTAAGTAGCCCCTAATCAGAGCAAAGTATTTTTGGTTGAAAAAAAAGAGATAAAGAAGTAAAATTCAGAAGTGAAGTTCAGCACTATGTCATCAGTATCTGCTAGGGGTGTAACGGTATGTGTATTTGTACTGAACTGATTCGGTACGGGGTTTTCGGTTCGGTTCGGAGGTGTACCGAACAACACGGACATATTAAGTAGCGCACGTTTTGTAAACAATGCACACCGAGGCACTTGTCGTGCAACGGATCAACATTGATCCCTGATCCATTCGGATCAATATCTTCAGTTTGGCACACACGTGATCCGCGGTCTGATTTATGAAAAAAAAAAAAAAAAAGTTGTTCGCACAGCGTGGTAATGGCGAGCGGAGTAACGGAGAAACTTGAACGCCCCGTGCCATTTAATCGGTGTGTTTTTAGGTGCAGACTCCATTGTGCAAAACGAGGGTTTTAAACACATGCTGAAAGTTCTTCAGCCACATTACGACATCCCATCGCGCACCAACTTCAACGATAAGATTGTGCCAGATTTTTATGAGCAAGAGAAGAAGAAAGTTGTGGACGAACTATCCCGAGCGTCAACTGTTGCGCTCACGACAGAAGGGTGGAGGTCCAGGGGAACTATGTGACCATAAGCGCTCATTTCATCACAGCATAGTGGGAGATGAGAAGACACGCCCCCTCTACGAGAGTCACCTTGTGCAGGTACTGACACAAGCAGTGGAGGAAAAGAGAAATCCCTTTTTATGTGGCACTGTTTTTCATTAATTATGTTAAAAATAAGACATTATGCCTTGTGCACTTGTACTAGATTTTATATATTTTAATTTAATAATTTAAAAGTGTTATAAAACAAAACGGCAAAACTTCTGTTTATTTGTATTGCCTTTTTTTTGTTTTTTTTTTGCTGATACGAAAAAAATGATCCAATCCGTGAGTTTTTTGATCCGTTGCACCCCTACGAGGCACCATGAATTGATTTACGTGGACCCCGACTTAAAACAGGTTGAAATACTTATTGGGGTGTTACCATTTAGTGGTCAATTGTACGGAATATGTACTGTACTGTGCAATCTACTAATAAAAGTTTCAATCAATCAAAAAAAAACAACAACACACGGCATGCTAGCAACGACTGGGCTATGATAGACTGACCATACCTCCTCTTTTCACCGGACATGTCCTCTTTTGCGGGGCTGTCCGGGTGGAGTTTCTTAAATGCCTCAAATGTCCGGCATTTTAAGTTAGGGTTGCGTGTATTTTCAATGTACGTTCAAGGTTAAGAAGAGGTTCAAAGCAAGACAATTTGTGCACACAGCAGCATTCGTGAGGGAGGGACAGAGACAGACAGAGCGAGAGAGTTATGATAAACATGCATGCGTCGCCAGGCTCTGCTTTAATTTTTTAATATCTATAGCAGGGGTGTCAGAAGTGTGCCCCGAAGGCCATTTGCGGTCCACACCTAATGTTTTAAAAGCCCATGGCACATTCTAAAAATACAATTAGAATAAACAAAAACATAAACAAAAGTGGAATGAAAAAGCTTAAAAGCTAAATGTAATTTAGAAAAAGTTGCAACGTTGTCTAATTAAACAAAGCTGTTTTTTTCTTTCAAACTGTCATTGCTCAAAACATAATATTTAATCAAAATCAATGCTATTATGAATTATTGACCTATCCAAGTTTCCGATTACTTCACATCAATATATTTTTGGTGGAAGATTTAGCAAATTTGTTAAATAAATAATAAAAAAATGTATATTTAGTTTTTTTTCTTATTGTACCGAAAATGAACCGAACCGTGACCTCTGAACCGAGGTACGTACCGAACCGAAATTTTTGTGTACCGTTACACCCCTAGTATCTGATTTATTAAATTGTATTACAGTGCAAAATATTTCTCATTTGTAGTGGTCTTTCTTTAACTATTTGGAAAAAATTATAGAAAAATAACTAAAAAACATGTTGAAAAATAAACAAGTGATTCAATTATAAATAAAGATTTCTACACATAGAAGTAATCATCAACTTAAAGTGCCCTTTTTGGGGATTGTAATAGCGACCCATCTGGATTCATGAACTTAATTCTAAACATTTCTTCACAAAAAAAAGAAATCTTTAACATCAATATTTATGGAACATGTCCACAAAAAATCTAGCTGTCAACACTGAATATTGCACTGGTGTATTTGTTTTTCACCGTTTATGAACTTACATTCATGTTTTGTTGAAGTATTATACAAATATATTTATAACGGATTTTTGAATTGCTGCTATTTTTAGAATATTTTTTTAAAAATCTCACGTACCCGTTGGCATACCTTCAAGTACCCTCAGGGGTACACGTACCCCAATTTGAGAACCACTGCTTCAAGTAACTATTTCTTTATTAAAAACAAAGGGCAACAAATATATCATCTATTTCTGGTGTTATTGGAGACTGTACTCGTGTACCGAGACTCATTATTTCTATCGCTCCATCTCCACGAAAAGCGAACTGCAGAGAGCCTGTCGTCACACTTGATTGACGCTGCTGTGAGCCTTTCCCTCCTTAAAAGTAACTACTGTTATCTTAAATTTTGAATATCGCTGTCTGTGGTTGAGCATCAGACTTTGTGTGTCTTCTTCTGGACGCTACAATACATTATTTTACTTTATTTTAACAGAAAATAACCCCAAATGTTTAAGATTTCAAATTCATTAAGGGGTAACCCTGAACTATACGTTACTGTGTACAAACCCCGTTTCCATATGAGTTGGGAAATTGTGTTAGATGTAAATATAAACGGAATACAATGATTTGCAAATCATTTTCAACCCATATTCAATTGAATGCACTACAAAGATAAGATATTTGATGTTCAAACTAATAAACTTAATTTTTTTTTGCAAATAATAATTAACTTAGAATTTCTTGGCTGCAACTTGTGCCAAAGTAGTTGGGAAAGGGCATGTTCACCACTGTTACATCACCTTTTTTTTTTACAACGCTCAATAAACGTTTGGGAACTGAGGAAACTAATTTTTGGAGCTTTAAAAGTGGAATTCTTTCCCATTCTTGTTTTATGTAGAGCTTCAGGCGTTCAACAGTCAGGGGTCTCCGCTGTTGTATTTTACACTTCATAATGCGGCACACATTTTCGATGGGAGACAGGTCTGGACTGCAGGCGGGCCAGAAAAGTACCTGCACTCTTTTACTACGAAGCCACGCTGTTGTAACATGTGGCTTAGCAATTTTTTGCTGAAATAAACAGTGTTGTCCATGATAACGTTGCTTGGATGACAACATATGTTGCTCCAAAACCTGTATGGACCATTAAGCATTACTGGTGCCTTCACAGATGTGTAAGTTACCCATGCCTTGGGCACTAATACACCCCCATACCATCACAGATGCTGGCTTTTGAATTTTGCGCCTATAACAATCCAGATGGTTATTTTCCTCTTTGTTCCGGAGGACACCATGTCCACAGTTTCCAAATAAAATTTGAAATGTGGATTCGTCAGACCACAGAACACTTTTCCACTTTGCATCAGTCCATCTTAGATGATGTCGGGCCCAGCGAAGCCGGCGGCTTTTCTGGGTGGTGTTGTAAATGGGTTTGGCCTTGCATAGTAGATTTTAACTTGCACTTACAGATGTAGCGACCAACTTTAGTTACTGACAGTGGTTTTATGAAGTGTTCCTGAGCCCATGTGGTGATATCATTTACACACTAATGTCGGTTTTTGATGCAGTAACGCCTTGGGGAACAACGGTATGTAATATCGCTTACGTGCAGTGATTTCGCCAGATTCTCTGAACCTTTTGATGATTTTACGGAAAGTAGATGATACAATCCCTAAATTCCTTACAATAGCTCGTTGAGAAATGTTGTTCTAAAACTGTTCGACAATTTGCTTACAAAGGTGTGACCCTCGCCCCATCCTTATTTGTGAATTACTTAGCATTTCATGGAAGCTGCTTTTATACCCAATCGTTGCACCCACCTGTTCCGAATTAGCCTGCACACCTGTGGGATGTTCCAAATAAGTGTTTGATGAGCATTCCTTATTTTTATCAGTATTTATTGCCACCTTTCCCAACTTCTTTTTCACGTGTTGCTGGCATCAAGTTCTAAAGTTAATAATTATTTGCACAAAAAAAAAAGTTGATCAGTTTGAACATCAAATATGTTGTCTTTGTGGCATATTCAACCGAATATGGGTTGAAAATGATTTGCAAATCATTGTATTCCGTTTATATTTACATCTAACACAATTTCCCAACTCATATGGAAACGGGGTTTGTATTAGAAATGGCAACAGCAGAGGATGCCTGTACGTGTACGAGCTAGTCTGCCACGCAACAAGAGGAGAGAGAAAAATAAAGCGCTTATTTACTTCAGTGTCAGACTACATTGACTGCGGGTGCCCTGCTGTTCAGTTTTCCCTTGGAGGTCAGTTCTCCAATTGTGAAGTAGGGGTTACTTGCAGAAAACAGTTTTTTAGCCGTATAGTATGCAGTCTTGAGTATTTTCCAACGATACTTAACCTGCTCGGTTGTCCGAACATAGCCAGCATTGCGCAAGTCTTCACACGCTTTTTTTTATGAATGTCACCGTTCCTGTGCTTTATTCTATCTATACGCGCCATAATGTTAATTTCTTTCAGAATGCTAAGGCAGACCATAGTCTCCTCGTCACCAGCAATGCTGACTTTAGCTCGCCATACTGTTTGTTTGTATTCCTCCTTCTTCTTCCTCGTTCTCATGTCTCTCTCGCCCCGCTTTTGAAGAGTCACTCAATGTAACGCCGTAAACGTGATGGGGTTCCGTCCGACAGAGTAAAAAGGTCTCGGGTGTATACATGCGTGATTAAACAGTTGTGGACAGGCGTACCTCAGCAGTCCAAAGCGGTTCATCCACACATAAGTTGGGGCCCAGAACGGTTGACCGTTTACAAAACTGTTTCCCGAGGGAAAACTGAACAGCAGGGGACAAAAAAAACGTTTGGAAATGTGCATGTAACCAGACTCACTGGTGCACTCAAGCAAAGCTCTTCAGGTAAATTTCGGAGATATCCGCTGACGTCACAGCTGGGGAAAAACGTCACAAATTAGAGAAATTCCAAACAGGACGTTTGGAGGAAGTATGAGGAAAGGCTAAATTGTTATAATCATCTCCACATTGCCTCTATGGTTTAATGTTTTCGGGGCTTAGGCTGATTAAAAATACACAAAAACAGGTACCAATAGGTAAGAAAAGGGCCCCTTTAAGTAATAAGAGTTTAAAAATATTTGAAGCACTTAATTGGGTAAAGTTAATTTTAGATAAACCTTTATGAGTATTAGGCAAAAATATTGCTCCTTTACCTGGTAGGTGAGTATTCAGTACATAAAGACCACTTTCTTGTGCACTTTTTTAGTTGTTTTGTTTTCTTATGTTTTACTGAGCAACATGGACAGATCCGTCTGTACCGTTGTCTTACTTTGCAATAAATTCTATTTCCACTTCCATTTGTTGTTTTTCTCTTTGATGTTTGCCTAATTTCCATAGGTCATTAAGCAAACTTAGGAAGCTTCAAATATAAAAGTTGCCAGATGAGTTTGGCATCAGGAAATTGTGGTTTTAAAAGGTGTTTGGGGCATTTCTAACACAGGACTAAGTTGTCCTGTGCAAAGTATTGACATTCTCCACTCTGTGTCCTTGTGAACCAGGTCCTCCAGAGACCGAGAGCGCTCATCTAGAGACAAGTCACGGGAGCACGATCGACGGGACGGCATGAACGGCAGGTCGGACTCTCGCAGAGCCGACGACAGAGAAAACCTGTGAAGACCCAAACGTCCATTCATCCTCCCACACACACCTTTGTGTGTTCTTGCCCCATTTGTCCATTTCCAAGCCACAGACTGTTCCTTATAGTCTCCATAGACTTGGCTTTTCTTTTTCTTTAATTCCTTTTTATCAAGACACCGCTTATCATGATGCATTCTTCAACCTGGTCATGCAGTACACATCTTTGTAAATTGGTAGACCTTTATTCAATAAACCGCCATGTCAATAGAGAAATTACATTTGGTCTTCTTTTTTAATATTGTTTTTGTCATTTTATGCAGAATCCTACATTGAAATTTGGAGGGTCTTGAGTGTGAAACACATTTCTGCTGTTAGATTGCATATTTTTTTTAATTTTGTGTACTGTTTGATCAACGCACTCAATGAGTTTAGGAGCCCCAATATGAAATAATACAAATTGTAAGTTTCATCATGTCAGGTATGTTTTTTTCTTCCAGTCAGTAGTTAAGGCAATGTAAATGGAGGAGTGTTAATGTTGTTGGAACTATTTAAGTGTTCTATTTTTTTGCCAGTTGATTTAAAGTTAATACAAATGTTTAGAGGATATGGTTTTTGAGTTGGCATGTGAAGCAGAAAGCGAGACAAATTTTTGACGCACTGGAACTGCTTTGTGTTGAAATGCAAACCGACTGTAATGTTTGTGTGTGAGGTACATCGCTTTACATATAATGTGAGGATGCCATCTTGTTTCACTTGGATTCATTGACAAAAATAAATTAACCCATAATAAAGTCTTTAATGCATTTTGGTCATTCATTGCCTGAGGCATTGTTAATTTAATATAGAATGATGTTATAGTTAATCTAGTACATGTTACTGTGGATTTCACAGTAAGACCTAAGAGAACTGTGCTTTTTTGCAATAAATACAATTCTTACACTGCCAAAAAGGAAGACTTGCAAGATGATCTGTTCTTTTCAGGTATATATATATATATTATATTGCTATATAGTCCATCTATGACATCTCACAATGTGCTGCTCTCTATTTTCAGATCCACCTTCATTTTCTGTTTCTCCATGACTGCTTCCAGCTCCGTGGCCCTTCGAGCATCCTGCAAACAGGAAGCAAGAGGGCACCATTAGGACTGATAAGAGGCCAGGAAAAGGGTCAGGCATCATCAAATTACCTCCAGCAGAGCTCGCTGCACCGCCAGCTGGCTGTATACTCGAGCACCTTCCTCTGGAATAACGCTACGCAGCTCCTCCTTGTTGAGGGAGAAGAGCTGAGCACCTGTCAGGACTCCCAAACATGAGACCGTCCTGGATGGAACACGCCACAGGTGAATTACTACAATGGAAGCTTATAATAACCTTGTTGTTCACGTTAAGTCCTATAAATATTACACACCATTACAGTAGTCGCCTTATTGTGTGATTTTAATTACATTATTTTAACAACATTCAGTCCTATTAAGATCTATTGACCAAAAACACTATCACCTATAAAACATATCGACCTATATTGGATTGGTTTTGGCATCTTTATTGTATAAAATGTATCAAAGTGCCCCCAACCTACCCTAATTTTTTCTGTATATGGTGAAAAAAGTGAATGATAGAAGAAAATAATAAAATGCTAACAAAATGTAAATGTAAAAATATTACTACTAATGGTAAATTTGGTTTAAACATTTTAAATTGGGTTCAATTTTGGAAGCATTTTAGAAATATATACACAGTATTTCTTCACCTTAAAATTGACTATATTATATACACTCCTGCTGCACTCCAGAGGGACAAACGGTAGAAAATGGATGGATATATATTTGTGTATATATTTATATTCTAGTTTCTCCAAAAAAGCCACCCTTTGCTCTGATTACTGCTTTGCACACTCTTGGCATTGTCTTGATGATCTTCAAGAGGTAGTCACCTGAAATGTGTTTCACTTCACAGGTGTGCCTTATCAGGGTTGATTATTGGAATTTCTTGCTTTATCAATGGTAGGCGCCAGCGACCCCGAAAGGGAATAAGCGGTAGAAAATGGATGGATGGATGGATCAATGGAGTTGGGACCATCAGTTGTGTTGTGAATGGGAAGGTGTGTCCAAACTTTTGGCCTGTATTGTATACAGGCCAAAAGTATTCAGACCCCTTTAAAAGGTTGACTCTTTGTTTCTTTGCAGCCATTTGCTACAATCAAAAAAGTTCCATTTTATTTCTGTTGTTCACTCAGCATACATAAGTACATAAGTATTAAGACCATTTGCTCTATACTTTGTTGATGCACCTTCGGCAGCAATTTTAGCCTCGAGTCTTTTTAAATACGATGCCACAAGCTTGGCACACCTATCTTTGGGCAGTTTCACCCATTCTTCTTTGCAGCACCTCTAAAGCTACATCAGGTTGGATGGGAAAGGGTTGGTTTTCATCCAGGATGTCTCTGTACATTGCTGCATTCATCTTAATCTCGTCAAGGAGGTGACCAAGAATTTATTTTTATAAAATTTGCAGAAATGTCTACATTTCTGTGTTTTCCTGTTTAGATGGGGCGCTGAGGGTACGGTACGTTAATTAGAAGTAACATGAACTCTTGATTTGAGCAATTGGGTGCAATGAAACAAAAGTGGGAAATTCAAAGGGGTCTGAATACTTTCCGTACCCACTATATACATATATACATGTGTATACACACACACTAAATATATATGCACGTGTGTGTATACAGATATTTATTTTCTTTCATTTAAGTCCGTGAATTACAAAAGAAGACATCATTTATCCATCCATCCATTTTCGCTCTTTCCCAAAGCTGTCACCATGTTGAACTCTAACTTAAAATAATAATAATTCACCTCTATACAATATCATGCCCTAATACCCTACTGTGCAATACTACCCTTCGAGTGCAATACGTCCGACACTGATTGTTATTTATGACTTCGGTACTCTTGTCTTGCTCTGTATATTGTACAGTATTTTGTACTTCTATAGTGTTTTGTATATTGTACAGGATTGCTTATTATTTTTATTGGATAGTAGTCTGTTTATTTCAATTGTTGGTTTTTACTTTTTACCTATGTCATTTATTTCACCCCATATTTGTTCCCACTACCGCACCTTAAGTTGGAGTCTTTAATCTCGTTATATGCAAATATAATGACAATAAAGTTCATTCTATTCGATTCTATTCTACCGCTTATTCCCCTTTGGGGTCACAGGGGGCGCTGGCGCCTATCTCAGCTACTATCGGGCGGAAGGCGGCGTACACCCTGGACAATTTGAGATAAAATCCATATAGCTGTCAAAGTTCAATAAAAAGGTTGTTTGAATCAAATTAGGAATATATAAAAAAAATCTATACCCCCTTTCAAAATGCTAAATGGTTCATTCCATCTGGTTGTGGGAAACTCAGCATAGAACACTTCACTCTATGCTCAACACAGGCGTCATAAAGTCATTAAAGCTCACATTAATGCATTCACACACAGCAAAAAAGAAAAATAATGTGGCAGCAAGTTAAGTTTGTTTCACTTTTGCATTTCAAAGCACATAACTGTGGTGCGTTTCAGTACCCTTGATTAAAGTTTGATACAGAGGTGACACTAAGTTTTTAAGACCCCTAGTATATAAGTCACAATTATGATCATGTAATATTATCCACTGATGATAATCTTATATGAATCAGCTATAATCTCTACCTTACATTATAAAATATTGTAAACAGAAACAAATCAGGTTTATACATTTGCTTTGAAAAAGCTAGTTTCAATTAAGTGATTCATTAGGTTATTTTAGTGCATATAAACATACTAGTGTGTGTATGCAGGGCGGCGACATTAGGTGTAGGGTGGTGTGGAGGGCCTTACGCAGTCAAATAATGATCAATTATAATAAAGACCGAAATTAGGTCGCACACCATTTGTGTGTGAAAAATAAAATACTTGTTAACGACAATAAAAATAGCACCCTCTGGTAGGATTTTTTCTTCACTGCACTTAATAGCCACAGTGTACAGTCTGGTTTGTCATAGCCTCTGTGTGGAAAGTACTTTCATTATGACTCTTTATTAATGTATCAAAGGTTTGACTCACGGGTCACTGAAGCCTTTCCCTCGGAGCCACTGCTTCACCTCCTTTGAGTCGGAGTGGTAGTCGAGAGGAAGGGAGGTGTCCGTGGATCGAGGGATGACCAGAGGCTGCCTGTTGATGGCCTTTCCGTTGGTCAGCCTCTGGAGCAGCTCGTCATTCACCATCATAACTGAAAACGATTAATACGTGGAGGCTTTAACTAGAGGAAACAGAATTATACACTATAAAAAAGAATGATATCCCGCCTACATTACGGCCATTGATACTTGATAAGAGGGCGGAAGATTGCCAGGCTGGTTATTGGATGCTTTTTTTACAGAAAATCACACAAAAAGGCGACCGTGTGTGTAATATTTAAAATGCTCTATTTTTACATATATTTGGTAAAACATTGTTTTTATGTTTGTGTATGACATTGCATTTGTGTTAAAATACTGGGTTTTTTTTTTCAAGTTAATTCAAATTAAGCATGCAACTAATTTGCTGTGATATATAGATGAATAAATCACCAAAATGATTACCCAGGGCGGCCACCGCTACTGCTCACTGCTCCCCTCAACTTCCAGGGGGTGGAACTAGGGGATGGGTCAAACGCAGAGGGTAATTTCACCACACCTAGTGTGTGTGTGACTATCAGTGGTACTCTAACTTTAAAATCATAAATAATCACAATTAAAAAGTGTGTCAAATCTGATCCACAAATTCTTTAAATCACAGCACTAATATTGATGTAACAGTAATACCGGTAATGAAGTTCCTAATCCAACTCCTAATAGTTAATTTAAATTAACATGGTCAAATAGGTTACAATTAGACTACATAGACTATTTAATTAGAACATTTAAATATTTTTTGTAACAAACAAGATCATGCTGTCGTTACAGCAATACCAGTAATCATGTTCTCAACATTGTACCTACTTAGCCCTCAATAGTTAAGTTAGTTTAACACGGAAAGGTTATAGGTTTAATTATAGGCAATTATGACTGCCTTCGGGGCCACTTTAAAATGTAGCGACGGACAACATTGAATGACATAGTGGGCCATTTTAAATGACCTGGCGGACCACATTGAATGACATGGTGGGCCATTTTAAATGACATAGAAGGACACTTCCAAATGATATAGCAGAACACATTAAATGATGAGGCAAACAACATTAAGTGATTTGGTGTACCATATTGAATGAGATGGCGGGCCACTTTGGGGGACGTGACGGATCACATTAAATGATATGGAATGACATGGGCCACATCAAATTAAGTGGTAAACTAAATGACATGGTCGGCCACTTTAAATGTTATGGCAGACCACATTGAATGACATGTCGGGTCACTTTAGAAAAATGTGGTGAAACACATTAAATGATATGGCAGACCACATTGACCTACCATGGTGGGCCACTTAAATGACATTGTGGGACACTTAAATTATGTAGCAGACCACATTAAATGATGTGGCAATCAACATAAAATGATGTGGAGTACAATTACAAATGACATGGCGGGCCACTTTACAAAAATGTGGTGAAACACATTAAATGATATGGCAGACCACATTGACCTACCATGGTGGGCCACTTAAATGACATTGTGGGACACTTAAATTATGTAGCAGACCACATTAAATGATGTGGCAATCAACATTAAATGATGTGGAGTACAATTACAAAGGACATGGCGGGCCACTTTACAAAAATGTGGTGAAACACATTAAATGATATGGCAGACCACATTGACTTACCATGGTGGGCCACTTAAATGACATTGTGGGACACTTAAATTATGTAGCAGACCACGTTAAATGATGTGGCAATCAACATTAAATGATGTGGAGTACAATTACAAATGACATGGCGGGCCACTTTACAAAAATGTGGTGAAACACAAATGATATGGCAGACAACATTGACTGACCATGGTGGGCCACATTAAATGACATTTCGGGACACTTTAAATTATGTAGCAGACCTCGTTAAATCACGTGGCAATCAACATTACAGGTAAATGATTTAGAGTACCATATTGAATGACATTAGGTGACATGCAGAACACAAATTATATGGCGGGCCACGTTAAATGAGATGGTCGGTCACTTTAAATGTTGTGGCGGACCACATTGACTGACATGGTGGGCCACATTTAATGACATAGGAGGACGCTTCAATTGATATAGCATACCACACACACTAAATGATGTGGCGGGCAACATCAAGTGATGTGACGAACCACGTTAAAGGCCTACTGAAATTAGATTTTCTTATTTAAACGGGAATAGCAGATCATTTCGCAATATTGGCATATTTTTGCTGAAAGTATTTAGTAGAGAACATCGACGATAAAGTTCGCAACATTTGATCTCTAACAAAAAAGCCTTGCCTTTACCGGAAGTAGCTGACGATGTGCGCGTGATGTCACGGGTTGTAGGGCTCCTGACATCTTCAAATGTTTTATAATCATAGCCAGCTGCAGCTAGAGCTATTAGGACCGAGAACGCGACAATTTCCCCATTAATTTGAGCGAGGATGAAAGATCGTGGATGAGGAAATTTAGAGTGAAGGACTAGAAAAAAAAAGGCAAGGGCAGTGAGAGCAATTCAAATGTTGTTAGACACATTTACTAGGATAATTCTGGAAAATCCCTTATTTGCCTATTGTGTTACAAGTCTTTTAGTGAGATTATAAAGTACCTGAAAGTCGGAAGGGTGTGGCCACGGGTGTGTTGACGCCAGAGTCTCTGAGGGAAGTCACGCAGCTGCAGCAAGACGGAAGCTCCGCTGATGTCTCCGGTAAGAGCTGACTTATTACCACAATTTTCTCACCAAAAACTGCCGGTTGATATTTGTTTGGGATCCATGTTGGCTTGACCGCTCTGATCCATAGTTAAGCTTCATCTTCGGGAATTTTAAACAAGGAAACACCGACTGTGTTTGTGTGACTAAAGGCTAAAATCTTCTCACCTCCATCTTTCTACTTTGACTTCTCCATTATTAATTGAACAAATTGTAAAAGATTCAGCCACACAGAAGTCCAGAATACTGTTTAGATATGCGATTAAAGCAGACTATTTATAGCTTGGATCGGGCTGGAAAATAATGTCCGCTACAACCCGAGACGTCAAACGCACGCGTAATCATACGAGTCATCATACCGCGACGTTTTCAACACGACACTTGGCCGGGAAATTTAAAATTGCAATTTAGTAAACTAAAATGCAGTATTGGCATGTGTTGCAATGTTAATATTTCATCATTGATATATAAACTATCAGACTGCGTGGTCGGTAGTAGTGGGTTTCAGTAGGCCTTTAAGTGATGTGCAGACCACATTGGCGGACCACTTTAAATGATATGGTAGAACATATTGTATGACACGTCAAATGTGATGAACCACTTAAAATGATGTGTTCAGCTCCTTTAAATATTGTGGGTTACCACATTGAATGACATGGTGGGCCACTTTAAAAAATATGGCGAACAACGTTAATGACATGGCCCACTTTAAATATTCTGGCGGACCACATTAAATAATATGGCGGGCCATTTTAAATTATACTGCAGACCACATAGAATGACATCGTAGGCCAAGTTAAAAAAATTGGCATACCACATTAAATGATGTGGCAGACCACATTGAATGACATAGTGGCACACTTCAAATTATGTAGCAGACCACGTTAAATGTCGTGGCGAACCACCTTTAGTGACGTGAAGGACCACATTTAAGGATACGGTGGTCCACTTTACATGATGTGATGTGGCACTTTAAATGATGTGGCGGGCCACCTAAAATGAATCCAATCTCTGGCCCCGTTTCCATATGAGTTGGGAAATTGTGTTAGATGTAAATATAAACGGAATACAATGATTTGCAAATCCTTTTCAACCCATATTCAGTTGAATATGCTACAAATACAACATATTTGATGTTCAAACTGATAAACATGTTTTATTTTTCAAATAATCATTAACTTTAGAATTTGATGCCAGCAACACGTGACAAAGAAGTTGGGGAAGGTGGCAGTAAATACTGATAAAGTTGAGGAATGCTCATCAAACACTTATTTGGAACATCCCACAGGTGTGCAGGCTAATTGGGAACAGATGGGTGCCACGATTGGGTATAAAAACAGCTTCCCAAAAAATGCTCAGTCTTCCACAAGAAAGGATGGGGCGAGGTACACCCCTTTGTCCACAACTGCGTGAGCAAATAGTCAAACAGTTTAAGAACAGCGTTTCTCAAAGTGCAACTGCAAGAAATTTAGGGTTTTCAACATCTACGGTCCATAATATCATCAAAAGGTTCAGACAATCTGGAGAAATCACTTCACGTAAGCGGCATGGCCGAAAACCAACATTGAATGACCGTGACCTTCGATCCCTCAGACGGCACTGTATCAAAAACCGACATCAATCTCTAAAGGATATCACCACATGGGCTCAGGAACACTTCAGAAAACCACTATCACTAAATACAGTTCGTCGCTACATCTGTAAGTGCAAGTTAAAGCTCTACGATGCAAAGCGAAAGCCATTTATCAACAACATCCAGAAACGGCGCCGGCTTCTCTGGGCCCGAGATCATCTAAGATGGACTGATGTAAAGTGTTCTGTGGTCTGACGAGTCCACATTTCAAATTATTTTTGGAAATATTAGACATTGTGTCATCCGGAACAAAGGGGAAGCGAACCATCCAGACTGTTACCGACGCAAAGTTCAAAAGCCAGCATCTGTGATGGTATGGGGGTGCATTAGTGCCCAAGGCATGGGTAACTTACACATCTGTGAAGGCACCATTATTGCTGAAAGGAACATACAGGTTTTGGAACAACATATGCTGCCATCTAAGCGCCGTGTTTTTCATGGACGCCCCTGCTTATTTAAGCAAAACAATGCCAAGCCACATTCAGCACGTGTTACAACAGCGTGGCTTTGTAAGAAAAGAGTGCGGGTACTTTCCCGGCCCGCCTGCAGTCCAGACAAGTCTCCCATCGAAAATTTGTGGCGCATTATTAAGCGTAAAATACGACAGCGGAGACCCCGGACTGTTGAACGACTGAAGCTCTACTTAAAACAAGAATGGGAAAGAATTCCACTTTCAAATTTTCAACAATTAGTTTCCTCAGTTCCCAAACGTTTATTGAGTGTTGTTAAAAGAAAAGGTGATGCAACACAGTGGTGTACATGCCCTTTCCCAACTACTTTGGCACGTGTTGCAGCCATGAAATTCTAAATTAATTTTTTTATTTTTTTTTTAATTAAGTTTATGAGTTTGAACATGAAATATCTTGTCTTTGTAGTGCATTCTTTTGAATATGGGTTGAAAAGGATTTGTAAATCATTGTTTTCCATTTATATTTATATCTAACACAATTTCGCAACTCTTATGGAAACGGGGTTTGTACATAATGCAGAAAATTTTTTTTTTTAATTTAAAATCTAAGTCTTGAAGTCCAAGCCATGTGTACCTTTGTCGTCTTCTGTTGCAGGTGCTTGCTGGTTGTAGGCGGACTGGCTGTGTGGCCGTGAGAGAGCAGGGTACTGTGGCAGACTAGGTGGGCTGGGTGGCACACTGGTGAAGGTCTTGGGGAGAGGAGGCGGGCCTGGAGCCTGCAGCAAAGGAACGTGGGAACTCAGCAAGTCATCTGTGACACATTGAGACTAACAGGCGTGTTTATGTTTCTCACTGAGGGCGGCCTGATGCTGGCGACGGGACTCTCTACGTGAGCCGCGGGCTCCAGGATGTTGAAGGGAACAAAGCCCACCTGGTTGAAGCGATTGCGACACTTCCACCAGCGTTTGGAGGACTCCAGCACCTGGCAGGCAAACAGGAAATGGTACCCTTCAGACAGGAAATGGAACCTTTTGGTGAGTGAAGAAGCATCAGTTGTACCTCGAGCGTATCGCCTTGTTGCACGGACAGCTCAGTGTTGTTCCTGGCGTTGAAGTCGTAACTGCAGCTGTAGACATTTGCAGCTTCATTTGAATGTCCTTGGCTGTCTCTGTGTGGACGACACCAGTTAAAATATTTGATTAAACTTATATTTTATAACTGTATACGGTAAGTTCTCTTGAAGTGGACTTACGTTTCATCATTCATGTGGTTGTTAGGAGGCTGGGCTTGTTGCTGTCAACACACACACACACACAGACTGAGATCAGTAAGAGATGGTTAAGCCCCAATCATGTTAGCAAGATTATAAACTATCAGGTTTAAAATAACAAAGTTGTTAAATGTTATTTCTGTAAAAATAATCCTAAAATTAACAATTAGTAGGGGTATTGAAGTTTTTAAAAATGCATTCTGATTCTAACAATTCATCAATCAAAATTACAGACTACCAACGCAATAGATTATAGTAAACAGTGTGCTGCCACAATGTTTATGGATCCAACAATAACATTTTTGACACAATTAATCCTTATATTTTGATAAACAAATAAGACAGTATTGCATTTGAGGGCTGCTCTTGAAATGGGTAAGAAGTGACTTAACCAACAGGAAGCAATATGTGAAGATATGTAAACAAACGTCTACAGAGCTAAATATATCCTGTGGTGTTCGCCAGGGATCAATACTGCGACCAAAATCGTTCAATGTTTACATAAACAACAATTGTAAATGTATTACTTATATTGTGAATAAATTGAGAACAGGAAGTGAACAAAAGTTTTAGCAACTGCTATGTAAAAAAAAAAAAAAAAAAAAAAAGGGCGTAGGATTTAATAAGATCTGCTTCTTCCTACTCCTTTTCGAACATGTTGAAACTAAAAATTGTGATGTATCATGTTGTATGCATGCATATTCGAAATAAACTCAAACAGTTACTGTTCAAATTGTGTGTAATGTTACAGCGGTCGAAAATATCAAATATACTTGTTAAATAAAATCTCTGCCTTGTTTTTCATGAATATTTAGGCCAACTACACTACTATATTTGAATGTTAAATCACTATGGTGATACTTGGAGAGCCAAGTGTTTTGTAAGGTGGTACTTGGTGAAAAAAGTTTGACAACCATAGATATATAAATCATTTCCACAATATAAACACAATGAACATAGCAAATATCCTTATGTGATAAAACACACTTTTTTTTGTCTCATTTCCAAATAAAGATTTAAAAAAAAAATTGCACTTGAACTAGTGTTAGATGTGTATACGTTGTGTTATTTTGTTTTGAAACACATTTTTGGTTGATATAAAAATAAATTCACAATTTTTAGGATTTGTTAGAAGATGATTCATGCAGTAGTTTTTTGTTGGAAAGCAACAAGTTCAATTCGTTTTAATCTTAAAATAAATAATGCAAACTGTGGTAACAGCACAGTATGGGTTAAGAAGCCTACCACCTTATGCACCTTTATAAGCCAGAGAGCAAACAAAGAAAAGGGCAAATAAGTAGGATAAATAAATAATTTGAAACTACTTATTCACAAACATAAGTGGTACAATTCAAGTATGACTAATTTTTTTGCAAATAAGAACACCCATGCAAGATAGATCAAATATTATCTACCACTTAAAATGTCCTCTCCTTTGTATACACTACATAGTTGTCATATTTTGAGTAACTTGCTCACAATGTGCATAACTGTGCCAGGCATACCTCTTGTTTGACTCGGAGGGCTTCATGTTTGTGCTGTGACTCGACCGGATCCTCCCAAACCTGCCCGTCCGCCCTGAAGGTCTCTGGCTTCCAGCCATCGAGGAACACTGGGGTGTAGGGCGCTATGGGCCCTCTCAGCTCCGAGCTGAAAGCACAGATGTTAAAATAAATATTTTAAAAAATATTTAAGAAACGTTTAGAGGTCCGTTATTTTGGAGTAATAGTTGGATGTAAATATCTAAATGTATTTGAATTACATCTCACAGTATTGCACAATAACATTTGTTGTAATAATACATTGCATTTACAATAGTACTTTTCTAGTGTGTTCAAAGATGCCAAATAAAAAAGGAAAAAGTTTGATTAAATAAGAAAATATATATTTTACATACCGGTACTTTAGTTTAATATAAAAAAAAAGCTCAAATGTGTATTTTTCAAACTATTTTTCCCACTTCCTTAGCTCCAAGCTGAAAGCGCAGATGTAAAATTCAGGGTGGCGTAGCTCAGATGGTAGAGCGGCCAACCGTAATCTTGATAATTCCTAGTACAAATCCAACTTTTGCCATCCTGCTGTTGTGAAAAAGAAAAAGTGCCATATAAATGTAATTCACTTAAAGAAAATAAAAAAGTTTGTATGCCTATTATTTTGAAGCGTCAGTTGGATATAAATATCCCAGTTTTATTGGCAAATACAATAAAATAATATTTTTCAAATCTATTTAAATGTTCTTTTATTCAAACAATTCACAATGCAATAAAATTAATAATAATAATACATAACACTTTAAATAGCGCTTTTCAATGCGCTCAAATATACCAAATAAAACAAGGGAAATGTTTGGTAAGATAGAAAAAAAATTAAATCTGAATTGAAAATGTATTCGAAAACAATTTTTGAAGACATACATCCATTAGGTTGAAAATACTACTAACAATAGTAATAGTTATTATCATAAACAATAAGAATAAATGTACTGTTACCTATTAAAGACAGCTTTATGTATTTAAAACAATTGTTTTTGTTTACAAAATAAAGCTTGTTAAATATACACAGATCTGAAACTACCAGAGAGATCATTGTTTTGAATGTTGTCATTCTGTTCGGCCAAATAAGGTACGTATGAAAAGTGCAGTTTTACTTCACTTCTGTAGAAATGGTAAAGACTTATCTTAACATGTCATAACAAACACGTGATGGCCGCTACTGACCGAGCATGCGTCCAGTTGGGACCCAGCGACGTCCACAGTTGCCTCTCCTCCACGTTCAGGTTGTCTTGTAGCAGGGACACGGCAGCCGTAGTCAGGGCGGGGCTGGACACGGAGGCCCCGAGTGCTGGCCCCCCTGTTGTCTTCACCATCTGCACACACACCCAGATAAGACAACTCCACTCTTCACACACGCCCTTGTCTCACAAAATAACATTTGTCATCTCACGAAAAGTGAGTACACACTTCACAACCCAGAAACCATTTGGTTCTCAAAGAACAGTGCTTGAGGATTGAAACTTTGATCTACATTTGAGTAGTCAGTGTACAGCTTGTATAGTAGTATGGATTTACTCTCCAGTAATAATGAGTCAACACACACTTATTATTGTCGAGCAGTCATACTTAGTGGTGGTACTGTCTTGGCCTGGGGCTGCATGAGTACTGCTGACACAGGGGAGCTGCGGTTCATTGATTAAAAAACATGAATTAATTCAAACATGTACTGACAAAGAACACGATCCCCTCGTTTAGGGAACAATAACAGTTTTCCGACACACACTTTACAAGCTGTACACAGACTACTCTAAACTATATCAAAGTTCAATTTCTGTAGGATTGCCTTTTGAAAACACGTATAATAAAATGGTTGCTGGGTTCATGAATGACAGAAAAAAGAAAAGGCTTGGACGCGGGTGTGAAGAAATGAAACACACCCATATAGAGAAAGACAAGTGCACTTCAAAGCTGATTTTTAAATATGACTAATATTGTAACCAAATGTGCTGCGCGTGACCCTTGGTGGAAATATGCACATTTGTGTAAACACGACATCTTTACCTAACGCGTATACACCCTGTAGTGTACACTGCAGAGTGAGAGCAGTAAATCACGTTCCTTGTGCGTTTAACATTCTTGGCAATTACAATTATGATTCTCAGTGCTATTTTCGTTAAAATGAATGACAAAATTTCCGCTTGAGTTAATAAAACACACACAAAAAAGTAAGACAAAGTGCCGTGAAGAACTAGGGAAAAAGTTTGTTCATTATTCCTAGCATCTTTCTGTTTTTGACCCAGGAGTTTATCAAATTATTTGAACATAATTACAGGTAATTGAATTTAGTAGTAAAGTCATCTTTAGTATTCTGTGGATTTTTGGCCTTCAAATTAAGCATTTTTTAACTAAATGAAGTACAGATATTAAAACTTCACGTGTTTAACACTTGATGACCCCATGGCTCCTAAAGTGAGTACAATCATAATGTCTAATTTTCTATTATATCTGCGAAATCTTCTTTTAACAAGTTCAAAACTGACTATGTTGGTGTTATTTCATGTCGAGAGAGCTCTAAATATGTCAATAAACAAGTTTGGATTGGCATAAACAGCTTTGTTATGCTCTTAACAATGAAAATATTACATTCATTATTCCTACTTTGCATATATTATTTTAGCACAGTCAGGCCTGGAAGCAACTGCTTTGCAATTGGATGCATATGCAAAAGGGCAATATATTTATCTATACAGTAATCTATTAATTAATATCTGCACCTTATTGCTCTTTTATCCTGCAACACAAGCTATTGCAACAAAATGTCGTTATCTGTACTGCAGAGGTGTGGACTCGAGTCACATGACTTGGACTCGAGTCAGACTCGAGTCATGGATTTGATGACTTTAGACTCGACTTGACAAAATGTAAAAAGACTTGCAACTCGACTTAGACTTTAACATCAATGACTTGTGACTTGACTTGGACTTGAGCCTTTTGACTTGACATGACTTGCTACTTTCCCCAAAACCCAACGATTAAAGTTATTCAGGAGCGCTCCGTCTCTTCCATTGTGTACGCGTGTCTGTCAGCGTGTGTGCGATGACAGTGTGCGCGCTACCTGTCAGAACAACAGCCAATCAAATTACATCCACGTTATTTTCGTCACACAGCATTCATCCAATCAAATTGCAGGAAAACCAACACAGAAGAGCTCTTAAACAAGCTTTGCCAGTGAGGAAAAGTTATGCCCAAAATAGTTTTGTTTGGGTATTAAAACAACGACTTGGTCAACAAATAACGAATTACCGTATGCCAAACATGCGGTTGGAAGATTACAGACGGAGACGCAACAACTTCCAACTTCGTTCGACATTCGAAGATGCACAAAGAAGGGTAAGTTATAACGTTATTGCAAACACTACAATCGGTTGCGTCCACTGCAGTTCGCTACCTTATTCATACTTTTTGTCAAGTGATTTTTTTTTTAGCAGAGCTGCATGAGGTACCTACACATAATGTTACGTTAGTGAATGTATCACACACAGTAACATAACGTTAGACGGCGGTCAGGAGCACCGCTTATTTTAGCTGCCTTCAAAAAGACAAACATAGTCAAATAAAGGTCAGTTAAAATGTATACTATATTAAGAATATGTGTACAAATTCCATAGGGCCCTGACATCTAAAAAGTACAACTCTGTACTTGTCGTGTAGGCACACATAAACACACATACAGTTTGAGATGAGATCAATGAGATAAGGTAAAAACAGGATGGAAACTGCTGTTGAACTAGTTCCAATGCAATATGCCATGGAAATACAATGATAACACTTTTGTGCAAATAATTACAGTTGGACTTGTTTTTTCAAATGTGTTTATTCTGTAAAGGAATGAGTTACATGTTTAAAATAACTGGTTAATAGTGCTATTATGAAGTGCATTGTCAGCACTATTTTCTTTTATAATAAATACATACAGCATTTTTGAAGCATACACAATTTGTGTAAATATATTAGTCCATGGTTAAAAGGACTTGAAATGACTCGAAACTCAAAATGCGGGACTTGGGACTTGACTTGAGACTTTTCAGTTTTGACTTGGACTTGACTCGAGACTTGCCTGTCTTGACTCGAGACTTGACTCAAACTTGAGGGCAAAGACTTGAGACTTACTTGTGAATTGCAAAACAATGACTTGGTCCCACCTCTGCTGTACTGTAAAGTTCAAATTTGAATGACAATAAAAGGAAGTCTAAGCCTAATTGACAGCAATAAACATAGAACGACGATTGTCTATTTACCAGTGCTGTAAATAAGGTGGTAATATGTGATTATTATAGACAATATTTGTATTTTTGGACACCACAGTCGTCCCTCGCCACATCGGGCTTCAAATATTGCGGCTTCACCACATCGCGGTTTTATTAAAATTTTTCTAAAACATATTTTAAAAAGTTTGAGTCCAAAATTTAACATTTTCAGACCTAAAATGAGCTGAATAAACTAAAAATATTAATACTACAGTAGTATTGGACGCTAGACGAGACCAAACCAATCAGAGAGTGCTATTCATCAGTATCGTGGTCACTGATTGGCTCAGCCTCATGAAGCATCACTATGTTGTATTAAAAAAGTGTAAAAGTGACTGAAAGGTGTTCGATCATGTCAAGAAAGCTATTTAGAAGGTCGCAAACAGTTGTTTTTAAGTTCTATATATGAAAATATTAGATTTTTAAATACTTCCTACGTCATGGAAATTAATTTATCGCGGCCTGAGCAGCGATAAAGAGGGACGACGGTATATCAGGATTTATTTAGAGTGAGGCATAATATCAATAAGTTAAAAACTGACCATATCCAGAGGTTTGAAGACATGATGAACAAGCTCATCTGAAGAAGGATTGGATATGGCTGATTTCAAACGAGCCTAGAAGTAGACAACACATGTACTTTATTGCAGCAAAGAGAACAAAATATAATGTCATCTTCTTGAATACAAACCAGCAGGCTGAAGCAATATTTCAACTTCTGGAAGATATCAATGAACTCCTGCTCAGGCGGAGGCCTGGCTTTCACGGTGAGAAGGTCCTCTATTGAAACCCACCAACACACACGATTATCCACATTTCCATCCTGATGTCTTCACCTCCCGCTTACCTTCTGCGCTCGTTTTGCTTTTCTTCTTCTTGTTCCTCGATTTGAGCACGAAGGCGGCCTCGGCCGTCTGCTGCAGTTTGGACATGAAGCTCTCGATGTCGTCGAAACAGTGGTTGAGGATGCACTAAAGGAGGGACAGCTCTTTTTTTTAGAACGCTTCTTTCGTGACTGATAGCGCGTGAAAAGATAGCATACCACTTCTCTCTCGGCTCGGAGTAAGGTGACGTCGGGGCCTCCATTTGCTGGTAAGAGAATTGATGAATAATTAGTCCAATTGATTTACTATTAACCCTTTTGCAACTCTAGGGCCCAAAACTGGCATTACATGCGTTCCTTCTGTGATAGTAGGTTAGCAGTCTGAAATCTCGCTTTCTTGAATAAAATTGTGTTTTTATATGTTTTTAGCAACGTATACAAACTTTTTTCTAAAGGACTCTAACGTTCCTATTGACTCCCATTATAACTGCTATTTTTAACAGACTGTAAATCTGGTATATAACAATACTTCTTCCAGGAAAACCAAATAGATCTTCATCTTGCCGACTGAAAAACAAGAAAATATTGTTTTGGTGTAATTGTCAACACCATTCGCATATCATTTCTCAGAGCTTTGGTAAGTGTAATTTGAGATGAACAGCTATGAAACCACTGAAATGCAAAGAAAATGATCTTGGCCAATTATATATAATATGGCAGTATTCATTTAAGGCTCGTGTGAACTCAATAAACTCAACCAAATCCAACCTGCAGCTCGCCATTGTAAAAATAATCTTTTTTGTCTACCTGTCTATTGTATCAAAATCGATGTTGTCATAACAAATTATTGACCTACCGAAGGCTGTGATTACCCAACCTCAAATATTCCACTCTGCAACTCATTTGAGGAATATTCCATATTTAACTTAAAGAATATGGCATTTTTAAAAATGTTTTGACAAAAAGGTCATAGAATAAAAAGAATACAAACACTTCACATTAATAGATAGTTCAGGATTTGCTCCAAGATTTCAAGTATTGATTTATTGCTGACTTTTATGAATGGGTCCTTTTTTTGGATCCTAAGAGTCCGCGTGTATAGTCGATCTTAAGCTTGCACAAGGGTGAAAAAGACAAATAAGTATGGGTTTCATCTACCTCTATGTCCAGAGTAGGGTGGGGGGTTGGTTGGCGGGGCATTGGGAGCATGTGGAATAGGTGGGTTTGGAATTCCATAGGGGTCAGTCATAGCTGTGCCACCCTGGGAATACCTTTGGGAAGAAGAGACGGCTTTTCAACAGCAGCAATAGCCTACTTAATCAGCACTGTTAGTCAACACGACAAACACACACACACAAAAATAAACACACAAACAATAAAGCACAAAAGTGTCTTAACGCCATGTTTACCGTCCTCAAGCATTCTTTGAATGACTCCCAAGCAGGAAGTAGTGTGTCCAATCTTACCCCAACGCTCCCTCCCCAGCTCCTTGAAACCACCTAAAAATCAGGTAAGCCGTATCCAAACGGCAGCCCTTCAACTAGTCCGAGGTCATCCCGCCTGCTGCTCCTTCTCTGCCTTTTTGCCACAATGGTCAACTTGTCTCTGTCACACCTTCTCAAGTTATGTGCAAACCGGTACAACAGGTTTGATCTCTCTCAGCTGTTTACACCGCTCTCTCTTTCCCTCACACACACACACTAGTGACTGTGGCGCCCTTTGGTTCAGCATAATGGCGACACGGAAAGGCGGAAAGCAAACTGGTTGAGAGGTGGTGGCTTGTATTGTTTGGCTTTCACTGACCGCAAAGAATATGGTGTAGCCACAACATTAGGTACACCTCATGAGAGCCATTACAATAAATATTTTTTAAACAAGATCATATTGATCATTCATTTTAGTTTGTCATGATGAAGCAGTTATTTTAGTACCATAAAGGTGTCTAAAAAGTGCCTTGAAATATGCTGTTAAAATACTTGTATATGATAATATAGTGTCTGGATATTTAAAGTCCTACATGCTTTTATTTTCAATAATAAATAAAATTGAATTCCACTTTTTTGTTCATTTGTTTCTCATAAAGCTTTTGCTTGTTTGAATTTGTGTTTAGTTTGCCCATGTATAAGAATTAATGCATTTAATAGTTATTATACAGTAATTTGTGCTGTCAAATGATTAATTTTTATAATCAGAATAATATAATATTTAAATATTTTAATTAAAAGACTATGGAATCAATAACTAAACCTATTTTTCAGTGTTAAACTACTGTAACTACCATGGCTCTGACTGTACAATGTTAAGAAGTCCGTAATCGAGTGAACATCCTTTTTTTTTTATATGTAATACATACACGTGTCTATCATTTAGAAATAAATATTATAATTGAATGACTTACATACAAGGAATTTGTCCATAATATTTTTTATGTATAATGTTAATGATTCAAATAGAATCTGATTTATTCAATGGTTCTTTTGCCATATACTGTTTCCATATTATTGAAACCAAATTGAAAATATTTCTTTTTTTTTTTAATTAAGAATGGTTAAAATACATTTAATTCTAAATTTTTCAACGTTATATTTACCTTTCCTGACAGCTTTTGGGCTGTATAGTTATTATAATTGCTGTATTATCATAATTAAATGTATTTGTATTGAAATAATATCATTAAATTAATTTTATGATTAAAAATACATACAATTCTAACATTTTCAATATCATCTTTACCTTTCTCGACAGTTTAGCAAAAATCCCACGCTTCGTTTGCCGTATAGTGTTGTTATAAGTGAATGTCTTAAATAAAATTAATTCATATTAAAAATAGATATATAAATATGTATTAAAATTAAATGATTAAAATACATTTAATTCTAATTTCTAATATTGTATTTACCTTTGACAGTTTGACAGAAATGCCATGCTTATTTTGCCGTATAGTGTTACGGCAATGATTGGTTAGCATGTAATTGTTTTTAGATACAGTATGTCAACAAGTTACATTCATGAACACCATATGGTTACTAGAGATAATAATATTACAACAAATCATGATTCAATTCAATTACAATTCTTTGGGTAATGATTCCATTCAGAATCAATTCTAAAATTCAACAATTCTTGATTCAAACCGATTCTCACAACATTAGTTTTGGTATGAAAATAATAAAAACATTTGACAACTGGTTACAGGTTTCAAAAGCTCCACCTGGCTGCTGACCTATGACATATATGCTCAGTGAGTAAGCGTGGAGATGGTCTAGGACAGGGGTAGGGAACCTATGGCTCTAGAGCCAGATGTGGCTCTTTTGATGACTGCATCTGGCTCTCAGATAAATCTTAGCTGACATTACTTGAATGAATAATTCCACTGGTAATCACAATGTTAAAAAAAACGTTAAAAATATAAAACACTCTCATGCATTTTAATCCATCCATCCGTTTTCTACCGCACCTGTTCAAGAAATAACAATGTTATTAAAAATAATTAGAGACTAATTCTACTCTAAAAATGTTGGTTTCACTTAAAAAAATGCACGCATTTAGTTGTATTCAGTGTTAAAAAATATGATATGGCTCTCACGAAAATACATTTGAAAATATGTGGCTTTCATGGCTCTCTCAGCCAAAAGGGATCCGGACCCGTGGTCTAGGAAATGTCTTTTTAAAAATGTATTCTTACAAATAAAAAAAATTGTCCTATACGCGGAGTAAGCACGGAGGTGGCCTAAAAGCTACGTTTTAACAATTAGTAATTAAAAAAAAAAAAGACATGACCTATAAGCACAGTGAGTAACTGCAGAAATGGCTGAAAAAACATTAAAAAAATGGATTCTTAGGAATTGTTACATCGAGATGGCCTTAAAAAAAGGTATTTTAAAAATGGTTTCTTAAAAGAAAATTCATGTTAGATGTGCAAGACAGACATAGCCCCAAAAAGGTTTTTTTTTAATTTTTTTAAATGAGTCCCAAAAATTGTTTTGATTGATGTGTTAGCGCAGCGAATAAGCATGGAAATGGCTGGAAAAAAATGGAGCCATTAAAAAAAATAGTTTTTATTTTGTACATTTATTTTTAAACATTTTTTATAAATTGTGAATTGGAATAATTAAGAGTCCCGATTTGAATGTTTTTGAACGTTCCCCAAGTGGTTACATTTGCACAACTCAACATATTTGAAAAGAAACATGCAAAACTTATTAATGATTATACCCTTTCTCCATGTTTTTTTTTTACTAACAATTCATTCACAATGTAACTTTTACATGTTTATATTAGGTTCACTCCCTGTGTCAGATAAAAGGTGTTAAAAGAAATTAATAAATATTAATAATATATTTTTAAAAAGCATATAGGGACATAATTGATCTTTTATTGTACATCAGGGGTGTCAAACTCATTTTACTTCAGAGGCCGCATGAAAGAAAATCCGTGCACATACGCGGGACGGATTATTAAAATCATGGCATTAAAGCTAAAAAAATAAAGACAACTTCAGATTGTTTTCTTTGTCTTACTTTGGCCAAAAATAGTAGAAAGACATTCTGAAAATATTACAATAAAAATATAGAAAAAAATACCGGTAGCGGTAAAGTTTAGATCCATGAAGGAAAGAAGAAAGTGAATGAATTTTTATAACTGAATACATATGCATAAAATGTTGTTTTCTTTTGTATTATTTGAATTAAATAACGTTTATGACAACCTTTTTCCAAAACACAATATAGAATGTGAGATACAACAGGATAATGCATACATTTATCATTGGTTTTCAAAACGCTTACAAAAAAGTGGGACCCCATCAAGTCCCTGGCGCCAACACTGATGGTGTATTGCTGCGTGCAAAACAGCAGCAGGCAGCTGTGGCCTGCGAGCCGGTTCTAATACTAATCAAATGTCCTCCCAGGAGCCATAGATAAGACGGAAGGCAAAGCTCTCAATTTACCAATCAATCAACATTCCCATCCTCACCTACAGTCATGAGCTTTGGGTTATGACTGAAAGGACAATATCGCGGGTACAAGCGACCTAAATTAGTTTCCTCCGCCGAGTGGCAGTGCTCTCCCTTTGAGACAGGGTGAGAAGCTCTGCCATCCGGGAGGAGCTCAAAGTAAATCTGCTGCTCCTCCACATCGAGAGGAGCCAGATGAGGTGTTACGAGCATCTGGTCAGGATGCCACCCAATCGCCTCCCTGGGGAGGTGTTTAGGGCACGTCCGACCAGTAGGAGGCCACGGGGAAGACCCAGGACACGTTGGGAAGACTATGTCTCCCGGCTGGCCTATAAACGCCTCGGGATCCCCCGGGAGGATTTGGACGAAGTGGCTGGGGAGAGGGAAGTATGGGCTTCTCTGTTTAGGCTGCTGCCCCCGTGACCCGACCTCGGATAAGCGGAAGAAAATGGATGGATGGATGGAGCCATCCTCGGCCCAGACTTTGACACACATGCGGTACATAATGCAATCACCTATTGGTGATAATGAATGGTATGTATTACTTAATACACAAACCCCGTTTCCGTATGAGTTGGGAAATTGTGTTAGATGTAAATATAAACGGAAAAGAATGATTTGCAAATCCTTTTCAACCCATATTCAGTTGAATGCACTACAAAGACAAGATATTTGATGTTCCAACTGATAAACTTTTTTTTTGTTGCAAATAATAATTAACTTAGAATTTCATAGCTGCAACACGTGCCAAAGTAGTTTGTAAAGGGCATGTTCACCACTGTGTTACATCACCTTTTCTTTTTACAACACTCGAACATTTGGGAACTGAGGAAACTAATTGTTGAATCTTTGAAAGTGGAATTCTTTCCCGTTCTTTTTTTATGTAGAGCTTTAGTCGTTCAACAGTTCGGGGTCTCCGCTGTCGTATTTTACGCTTCATAATGCGCCACATGTTTTCGATGGGAGACATGTCTGGACTGCAGGCGGACCAGGAAAGCACCCGCACTCTTACTACAAAGCCACGCTGTTGTAACACGTGGCTTGGCATTGTTTTGCTGAAATAAGCAGGGACGTCCATGACAACGTTGCTTGGATGACAACATATGTTGCTCCAAAACCTGTATGGACCTTTCAGCATTAATGGTGCCTTCACAGATGTGTAAGTTACCCATGCCTTGGGCACTCATACACCCCCATACCATCACAGATGCTGGCTTTTGAACTTGGCGCCTATAACAATCCGGATGGTTATTTTCCTCTTGTTCCGGAGGACACCACGTCCACAGTTTCCAAAAATAATTTGAAATGTGGATTCGTCAGACCACAGAACAGTTTTCCACATTGCATCCGTCCATCTTAGATGAGCTCGGGCCCAGCCAAGCCGGCAGCGTTCCTTGGTGTTGTTGATAAATGGCTTTCGCTTTGCATAGTAGAGTTTTAACTTGCACTTGCAGATGTAGCGACCAACTGTAGTTACTGACAGTGGTTTTATGAAGGGTTCCTGAGCCCATGTGGTGATATCCTTTACACACCGATGTCGGTTTTTGATGCGGTACTGCCTGAGGGATCAAAGGTCCGTAATATCATCGCTTACGTGCAGTGATTTGTCCAGATTCTCTGATGATTTTATGGACCGTAGATGGTAAAATCCCTAAATTCCTTGCAATAGCTCGTTGAAAAATGTTGTTCTAAAACTGTTCGACAATTTGCTTACAAATTGGTGACCCTCGCCCCATCCTTGTTTGTGAATTACTTAGCATTTCATAGAAGCTGTTTTTATTCCCAATCATGGCACCCACCTTTTCCCACTTAGCCTGCACACCTGTGGGATGTTCCAAATAAGTGTTTGATTAGCATTCCTCAACTTTATCAGTATTTATTGCCACCTTTCCCAACTTCTTTGTCACGTGTTGCTGGCATCAAATTCTAAAGTTAATGAGTATTTGCAAAAAAAGAAATGTTTATCTGTTTTAACTTCAAATATGTTGTCTTTGAAGCATATTCAACTGAATATGGGTTGAAAATTATTTGCAAATCATTGTATTCCGTTTATATTTACATCTAACACAGTTTCCCAACTCATATGGAAACGGGGTTTGTACATGCCATTTATTTTTAAGTTACTTATTCTTTTTCCCCGCAGACAATGTTGTGACGTGGACTGTACCTGATTGGATCCTGAGTGGTCTGTTTGGTCTTGTTAAACTTGGAAACGGCCTGTGTGATGTTGTCACAGATGACGTCCGCCTGCAAGAACGAAAAAAAAAGTCCACGTTAAAGACACTTTTTATTTATGAGGTGAGGTTTTATTGGAGCTTACCTTGACCGGCTCACAGCTGAAGTAGAGAATGTCCGGTTTCTTCTCACTGGCGCTTTGGCTCACCAGGAGGAGGAGGGACGGGAAGAGTTCCTCCGAGTTAACGGCCTCGCAGCGGAAGATGGAGTTGAAGGGATAGTGTTCTATCTCCTCCTGCATGAGGCGAGGCAATCAGTCTCACTTTGCCGTACCGTACCTTTAATGCCAAGAACTTACTTTGCTTTGTATGTCTCTCAGATAAACGGCATCTGGTCCGATATCCAGCAGCATCTGTTGGCTCCACAGCTTGTCGCTTTCAGCGAGGAAGAGGAGGCGGGACTGGGCCTCCTCCACGTTCTGCACATCCCCATTCTGGAGGGAGAAGGTGAGCAAGTGCTGCTCGTGGAAAATACACCGTCAAACGCACTGTGCGGCGTAGGTAGGAGAGCTTGCCACAGGTAAAGACTCACGTTGACAAAATACCGTCTGATGTTGGTCATCCTGATGCGTCACCCGCTGCTGGTAAAAAGATATGACGGAGGGATACAAAAAGTTATTGTTGGCAGCGACAATTGAAAATTCACAGTTCAATTCTCGGAAGCTGGTTGACTTCAAAGAAGATCCTAAGGTGACGCAATCACAATGTTTAAAGAAAAGCTAACAGCTGTAATTAAATACTTTGGAGATAAAGGAAATTCAGCTTAAGAGTTTGAAATAATTGTGATGATTTAAGTTGCGAGCAAAAATTTGAGTTACAAGCAAGTGACAACAGTGGACCCCGTGAGAGCCGCCCAAAACATCTGGTCTTACTCGTTGATAGCTTATAGCAGGGGTAGGGAACTTATGGCTCTCGAGCCAGATGTGGCTCTTTTGATGACTGCATCTGGCTCTCAGATAAATCTTAGCTGACATTGCTTAACACGATATGTAAAGAATAATTCCGCTGGTAATCACAGTGTCAAAAATAACGTTCAAAATATAAAGCATTCTCATGCATTTTCATCCATCCATCCGGTTTCTACCGCACCTCTTCAAGAAGTCACATTAATGGTAAGAAGTGTTTTATTTATTGTTGGTTAGCCTCAGAATAACAATGTTATTAAAAAGAATAAGAAACGTATTTTACTTTAAAAATGTTGGTCTTTCTTAAAAATGCACGCATATAGTTGTATTCAGTGTTAAAAATAAATAAATTATATGGCTCTCACGGAAATACTTTTAAAAATATTTGGCTTGTATGGCTCTCCCAGCCAAAAAGGTTCCCGACCCCTGGCTTATAGTGACAGATGGAAAGTGATTCTGAAGGACAGCACTGGGAAGAAGTGAACAAAAAAACAGAAATCAAGTACCTGAGGAGGTTAAACTGGTCACAACTTACAAGGCCTTCACAAAAAAATTGAAAATGTGGTTTATCAACGCCTACAGCCTAAAGGATGAGCCTGTTTTGATCCTAAGATAAATGTTATGTTGTGATGTTGTTGTTTTTTTTTTATCATATTGTATATGAATTGTGTGGGTTTTTTTTTTTATCTCACTCTCACTTTCTGTTCTTTTTTTTTGTAATTGTAATTTTACTGCCTTTTTTTACATCATGGCCAGGGAACTACAGATGAAAACTAGCCTTCTGGCTAATTCTGGCTTTTTTTAACCATGTGTTTTGTGAAATTGCATTGTCCCCTTTGAAATAGGTTAATCTAATCTAATCAAAAACATGACCGACTTGGCAAAGTAATTGGAGTGTATCACTGCTGGTCTGCCCCAATCTGAAGCAGAGTGACTCTGACGCCAGCCAAGAATGTTAAAATAATATCCAAATGGTGGATATTTATCCATAAAAATATGGAGAAGCTGCTCATGGTGTGTTTGACGGAAAAGTAACTGGAAAAAGATACCGTAGAAGTCCACTCCCTAAGGTGAATACTGCACATTATTTTTACATCACTTCGTAAAACTACTGCAGTTGTTAGTAGTATATTCTATTGTATTGTTTTTATACAATATTATCTAATTATATAATGAGGGTGGTCCCAAAAAGGAGGGATTTTTCAGATTGACTGTGTGTTGGTTTTATACGTGCTCCCCCTCTGTTCAACATATGAAATAAGTGTGGGTAAGAAATTGAAATGCGCCCCCTTTTGGCAAAAATTAATTAAAAAAAAAATATGTTTATAGAAACATACTGTAATAATGTGAAGTAAATAATGAAGATTAAAAACCAATTACAAACCAAAAAATTAACTAATAGCAGTCTTTTTCTCACGATGTGTCGACTTTTTTCTTATAAAATTGGGAACAATTTCTCATATTCTTTCTGTTTTCTTTAATATTGCAATATTTTCTCGTAAAATTATTACTTTTTTATGTAAAATTATTACTTTTCATTGCAAAATGGTAACATTTGTCATATACAATTCTGAATTTTATCACAATATTGCCAGTTTTATGTTGTTCTTCCATCCATCCATTTTCTACCGCTTATTCCCTTTTGGAGTCGCGGGGGGCGCTGGCGCCTATCTCAGCTACGATCGGGCGGAAGGCGGGGTACACCCTGGACAAGTCGCCACCTCATCGCAGGGCCAACACAGATAGACAGACAACATTCACACTCACATTCACACACTAGGGCCAATTTAGTGTTGCCAATCAACTTATCCCCAGGTGCATGTCTTTGGGGGTGGGAGGAAGCCGGAGTACCCGGAGGGAACCCACGCATTCACGGGGAGAACATGCAAACTCCACACAGAAAGATCCCGAGCCTGGATTTGAACCCAGGACTGCAGGAACTTCTTATTGTGAGGCAGACGCACTAACCCCTCTGCCATGACCGTGAAGCCTATGTTGTTCTTGTAAAACATTTTTTAAATAAAATAATTACTTTTTTCATAATTTTTTCAACAAAAATTCCAATTATTATAACATTGCCAACATTTTAAAGTTTTCTTATAAAATTGTGACTTTAGTTCAAGTAAATTTACGACTCTCTTCATAAAATTGCCAAAGTTTTAAGCTTTTCTTGTAAAATTGCTACTGTTATTGAGCATATCATAATATTGCACAAATGTTCAGTTTTTCTTGGAAAATTTTGACTTGCGTTGAGTAAAATGACGACTTTTATTATAATACTGACAAAAGGCCAAGTTTTTCTTGTAAAATTCCAACTCATTTTTCACAACAAGCTGTTTTTATATTTGCATAGTATGTATATATTATTAATGTTGTAAATACACATCTTTATATATCTAGAAAGGGTGCTCCTAAAGAAGTAGGCTTTTTTCTGAGGTCTCGAGAAGGTAACAAATACAAGAATGAGTGTGTGTGTGTGTGTGTGCGTGCGTGCGTGCGTGCGTGCGTGTGTAAGTAAAATATGAGCAAGATCGGTTGAATAAGATGGCGACAGCATAGGGTACATGTGCATGTACGAGCCAGTCTGCATCACAATGAGGATAGACAAAAAGGAGAAACTTATTGACTACAACGTCGGACTACAAGAGTGGACCCGGGCATTGATCTTCGGGTAAAACTTTACTATATCTGGATAATCCGCTAATGTCACATGTTGGAAAATTGTCACAAATTGGTCAAATTCCAAACAGCTCGTTTGAAGAAAGTATGAAAGAAGGCAAGATTGTTTTATAAATATATCCGCACTAACTCCATTGGGAAGTTCACATTTCTGGGGCAGGTAGGTAAAAGGCGGTTTTGCATATTAGGTCTTCTTTAAAAACAAAAAGATGTAACTGATGAATGCCACAAATGAACAAATACATCTGCCAGGTAAACCTATATTGTTTATGTAATTAGGGCTCGAAATCGCTCTGTATATAATAAAAATCTGCATTATTACCACATATACACCACCGCATTTTGAAATGTGTAATGCCATATTAGGCACACATGTTCATGCTGACAGGATACACAAAAAGCAATAAAGATGCTGTGCTGTAAAACACCCAGAGTCTGCCATTTTGGTTTGCAGATGTAACCCTTTCGGCCAGTCGGTCAATTTCCAGTTGTCGTCTCGGAACCTTGTACTTGGTATTGAATTGATGGCTCATATTAAAAGGAGCAGCCAGATCATTTGCTATGTCGCAGTAGGTTCCATTGCTTATTCTATAGTCATTAGTACGCTTTTGTGGTGACATCAAGTGCCAATCAGCCTGTGGAGTATATTCGCAGAAATTATAATTAATTTTTAAAAGCATCATTTTCCAGCTGTGACCTTTTTCCATTGTATTTATGATACCGTGACAAGAGATTAACCCCCCGTGAGCTGCCCCAACCAGTCTGACGGCACTACAGTATCTCTCTATCCACCACCCTGTTTCGGGATTATCAGTACTTGAATGAACAATATCACACACAAAAAGGCCAAAATCAGTCGACAGCATGTTGTGTTGGTTTGAATAGCCCCCAAAATACACTACATTCCTGATGTTTTTCCAACAAAAATAACTTTATAAAGGATGAAAGATCTTGATAACACAAAAACACATCAGAAAACTGGCTACGTGCTCGGAAAAAGTCATGTATTTGACTTAGTGTCAAGTTAAGTGTGGGTGGGGACTTCAGGATTTCAGATAATGCCCAGGTGACAAACCCTGGACGCAAAACTATGTGCAGCATAGGAACAACAATTTAGCTGTAGATAGACAGTCAAATCACATATGATTAACAGTGATGTCTTTCAAATAAAGCATATAATGGGCATAGTTTCTTCATAATGACTCTCATTACGGCATCCATGTGTTTATATCCAAAGTAACTCTTCATATGAACTTACCCAGGTTGACGAGCTTCCAATTCTGTATTCTAGATATTAAACAGCAAGGAAGTATATAAGTATGTCAGTGAAATGCGTCCCGCGTGACTGCAGGTATAGGACACTCCCCTGAATGTTTTAGCAAAGAGGTGTGCTGCACCGCCCACACTAGAAAATAAAGGAGATCTCAGTCATGTTCTTTCTTGTGTTGAGACAACTGTGCAAGGCTGTGCCTTCTTTTTATAGTCACCTATTAGGAGCCTTTAGTTAATACACTCAATACGCGCATAAATGTATTGTATTGTGTTAGCATATTAATATTAGTTTAATTAATAATTTCAATGTTTTATGTTAATTTGAACTATTGAATTTGTAATAAATGTCTTACATATTTTATGATACATGTTTGTTCTTCTATAATATTTTTGACATTTTCAACTTTATCTTTTTTAGAAAAAAAGACAAAAACATGTAGTGTTGAATTTGAATTAAATACATTACATATTTAATTTGAATGCTTAATATTTTTTTGATTTCCAGCGCCGTAAAAATGGCTGATCCATTGGCGGTCCAGTCTTGTCTCCCTGTAACGTATGTCTGCTCTTAGTGGGACTGTGCCGAAAATGTAATTTTCAGTTCTTATGTGTCTTGTGCACGTTAAGAATTGACAATAAATAATCTGAATCTGAATCTATTACATATTTCTTTTGCAAAGAAATAAATACAAATTGTGTGTTACTGTTTACCTTATATGGCAGAGGGGTTAGTGCGTCTGCCTCACAATACGAAGTTCCTGCAGTTCCTGGGTTCAAATCCAGGCTCGGGATCTTTCTGTGTGGAGTTTGCATGTTCTCCCCGTGAATGCGTGGGTTCCCTCCGGGTACTCCGGCTTCCTCCCACCTCCAAAGACATGCACCTGGGGATAGGTTGATTGGCAACACTAAATTGGCCCTAGTGTGTGAATGTTGTCTGTCTATCTGTGTTGGCCCTGCGATGAGGTGGCGACTTGTCCAGGGTGTACCCCGCCTTCCGCCCGATTGTAGCTGAGATAGGCGCCAGCGCCCCCCGCGACCCCAAAAAAGGGAATAAGCGGTAGAAAATGGATGGATGGATGGATGTTTACCTTATAATAATGGGCTACATTTTCGTAGTGGTTTGTCCAGCCCTTTGAGACACTAGTGATTTAGGGCTATATAAATGAACATTGATTGATTGACATTTACTCTGTTACTTTTACTCAAGTTTTTTTTTTAAATTGATAATTATTAGTAGTTTTAACGCAACATACTTTTTAATTTTACTTGAGTATTTTTTGTAAAAAAAAAAAAAACACTGCCTTTAATCCCTTACATTGAGTTTCATTCCGATCACTACATTTATTTATAATATCAATATAGCAGTGGTGTGCTGTCAGGGCCAGCAAGGCCTTCTCTGCTGGCCTACCATAAATCCGAATCATAAATTAATGAAAGGTCCTTTTTATTTTGAAATTACTTTTCATAAATATGTAAAAGTATTCATGTATTCTCTTCATGTCAAATTAGGCTCCGGTGTTGCTGTTTTTAAGTTAGAGCTTTTATCCAATCAGAATTCAGCTAGCTTGTTGCCAGCACTGTGTGAATTCTGCCGGAGGCCTTCTGAATCAACATTAGCGGCGGTTGTGCGGTGTAAACGAACGGAGGACATTCAGTTAACAGACCCTTGCGATGGCCGATCAGATCACAAGTTGTTGACAGTATCAATCAATCAAGGATTATTTATATAGCCCTAAATCACTAGTGTCTCAAAGGGCTGCATAGACCACAACACAAACCACAACGACATCCTCGGTAGAGCCCACATAAGGGCAAGGAAAACTCACACCCAGTGGGACGTCGGTGACAATGATGACTATGGGAAAACTTGGAGAGGACCGCATATGTGGGAAAATCTGATTTAAAACATTTGTATGCATGTACAACACTTAAAACCTTTAGCATATCAGTATGTGGAATTAAATTATGGAATGGATTAAGTAAAGAAGTTAAACATTGTACTGATATGATCCAGTTTAAGAGGCTGTTCAAATTAATAGTGCTTACAAAGTACAAAGAAGAAGAATTATGAGGAACACTTTCAACTTTATTGAAAATAAGATATTCTTCATCTCAGTATGTTAATAATGACTAAATTAATTAATTACATATTACAAAACTGTTGTATTACTCATTCACGGATGTCATTAACTATTTTACTATAAAAAAAGTCAGTAAATGAATGTATAACGGTATATTTGTAAATGCTCTGACATGGGAAAGGGGTAGGATTAAATAAGCCTTGCTTCTTCTTACTCCTTTTCAGACATGATGTGATGTGAAATGATATGAAATTGTCTGATGTATTATGTTGTAAGTATGTTCATGTTCAAAATAAACTACGAAAGAAAGAAGAAAGTTACTGATTATTTGCACAAAAAAAAAGTTTATCGATTTGAACATCAAATAAGTTGTCTTTGTAGCATATTCAACTGAATATGAGTTGAAAATGATTTTCAAATCATTGTATTCCGTTTATATTTACATCTGACACAATTTCCCAACTCATATGGAAACGGGGTTTGTATATACCGGTACACTATAAATATATATATACCGGTACTATATATATATATATATATATATATATATATATATATATATATAAATATATATATATATATATATATACATATATATATATATATATATATATATATATATATATATATATATATATATATATATATATCGTGAGATTTTGAGCCAAAAACTCCTTCCATCAGTGAGAGCTTTGAATGGTTGACCAAATACTCATTTTCCACCATAATTTACAAATAAATTCTTTAAAATTCCTACAATGTGAATTCCTGGATTTTGTTTTTCACATTCTGTCTCTCACAGTTGAAGTGTACCTATGATGAAAATTACAGACCTCTGTCATCATTTTAACTAGGAGAACTTGCACGATCGGTGGCTGACTAAATACGTTTTTGCCCCACTGTATCTCTGCATTCATATCCAATACATTTTACTGCAATGTACAGATGAGAAAGGTGTCACTTTTCACAACAAAGCCTTTATTTTTCACCAATAGAAGAAGAGGCGGAGTTGTGAGAAGTGGCAGCAAGAGAAGTGGACATTACTGTTTTAAATACCTTGTTTTGCAAGTCTTTCTTCAACCTGACTGAAGGTATTTATGATGTGCATGTGTTTATAATTCATACAAGTACAAATATGTTCTAGTGCGCTCTTGCAAATACTGACAGGTTTTTTTGTGTGTGTGTGTTTGACTTTAAAACTGGCATACGTGGCAGAGTGTTTGCCGATGCGGACCACTCACTCGTGTCAAAGGGACCACAGAGAAAGGTGCTGATTTTTTTTAACAAAACGAAAAACAGGTTTGGGATTTTAAAAAAATATGTGTATTACTATATTTGATTTTTATTCAGGTTTGACATTTTCTGATTTAGTATAGCGTCCTTCGAGGTCGTTTGTTAATTAATGTCTTCTATTGTGTCACTTTACTCCTCATTATTTTTGTTGAAAGAAAACTAAATGATTTTTAAAGCGTAGAGAGTAGACAAAAACAAAACGACGACGAATTTAAAAGGAAGAAATAATCTATTAGAGGGAGCTTGCATGAATTTAAAACATTATTTTTCATGACTCAACACACTATTCAAAGCTAGCATATTTAGTGATAACATAAAATACATTTTCAGTTATAAAGATGTTTGTTTACGTTCTACGTGACGTGATAATAATCGGAAGTAGCAGACTACGTGCGACTTCCAGTGCCCAGTATGTTTGGGAACTTTTGGTTTTGAATTCGAGCATTCTTCTCTCAATAATTATATGAACGGCAATTGCAACTGAGTTCACATTAAGTATTGAAAATATGACTTCCATCCATGCGTAACACATTTTCTTCTCTCTAAGCTCACTTCTCTGACAAAATGGAAACATACTTGCTTTACTGCGCGTCCCCACAAGTCCGACAGCCCAAAAAAGCCCGTGAACGCAGCAAGTAGGCGAGGCTCGGGCGTCACAACCGCACGCGGTTGGAATATTTTGAAGTATCAGGCGGTTGTTGTCTTGCCTTTAGTGCTAATTTGTCACCTCAGTCGACTCCTGTCTGTGTATTTTGTTTTCCTACCAGCAGTATATATATCTATATGTATGTATATATACATACATATATATATATATAAATCCGCACGACTTTTAGCTTGACTGACCGAAATGGTGGCTGCACGTGCGCCTTCTTGTTAGGCGACCATACAGGATACAAGATTTTTATCGTCAACATTTCCACATTTTGGCATTATTCTCTGTGGATTTTTTTTTTACCTCCCTGACACCGTTGTCATCTGTTCAGGTCAGTATGGTAAATATCTGAATATATACGTTCGTCTATTAGTCAAAACAAAAAGGCATCCTGGCCTTACCCGGACATGCTTGTGTTGAGCCAGGTGGCGTGGGAAATACAGGAGGTAGTCAAATTAAATAACACACACTTGATGTACCTGTTATGTTTGTACACTTTTACGCTCACTAGTTCTCGATTAAAAACAAAACGTGCATTGATACAAGCTATTACACAAACATGTATTGTTCACTGCGATGAGGTTGCGACTTGTCGAGGTTGTACCTCGCCTTCCACCTGATTTTTGCCCACATATGTGGTCTTCTCCAAGATTTCTCATACTCATCATGGTCGACGTCCCACTGGGGTAAGTTTTTCCTTGCCCTTATGTGGGCCCTATCGAGGATGTCGTCGTGGTTTGTGCAGCCCTTTGAGGCACTTGTGATTTAGGGCTATATAAATAAACATTGATTGATTGATTGATAACCTACTCCAGTGGCCTAATGGTTAGAGTGTCTGCCCTGAGATCGGCAGGTTGTGAGTTCAAACCCCGGCCGAGTCATAAAAAATGGACCCATTACCTCCCTGCTTGGCACTCAGCATCAAGGGTTGGAATTGGGGGTTAAATCACCCAAAATGATTACCGGGCGTAGCCAGCGCTGCTGCCCACTGCCCCCCTCACCTCCCAGGGGGTGATCAAGGGTGTTGGGTCAAATTGATTGATTGATTGATTGATTGAAACTTTTATTAGTAGATTGCACAGTTCAGTACATATTTTGTACAATTGACCACTAAATAGGAACACCCGAATAAGTTTTTCAACTTCTTTAAGTCGGGGTCCACGTTAATCAATTCATGGTACAAATATATACTATCAGCACAATACAGTCATCACACAAGTTAATCATCATAGTATATTCAATTAAGTATTTACATTATTTACAATCCGGGGAGTGGGATTAGGAGCTTTGGTAGATATCAGAACTTCAGTCATTAACAATTGCATCAACAGAGAAATGGACACTGAAACAGTGTAGGTCTTACTTAGTAGGATAAGTACAGCCAGCAGAGAACATAGTGAGTTCGGATAGCATAAGAACAAGTATATACATTATAAATGCATTTGATTATTTACATTAGGTTATTTACAATTCGGGGAGATGGGTTGTGAATGGAGGAGGGTATTAGTAAAAGGTTGAATTGCCAGGAGGTGTTGTTTTAGTGTGTTTTTGAAGGAGGTTAGAGATGCACTTAGTTTTACACCTGTTGGGAGTGCATTCCACATTGATGTGGCATAGAAAGAGAATGAGTTAAGACCTTTGTTAGATCGGAATCCGGGTTTAACGTGGTTTGTGGAACTCCCCATGGTGTTGTGGTTATGGAGGTCATTTACGTTAAGGAAGTAGTTTGACATGTACTTAGTTATAAGGTGTAGCGGATTTTATAGACCAGGCTCCGTGCAAGTTGTTTGACTCTGTCCTCCACCCTGAACCAGCCCACTTTGGAAAAGTGGGTTAGAGTGAGGATAATTTGCAGAGAATAATTTCGCCACTAGTGTGTGTGTGAGAATCATTGGTACCATAACTTTTTAACTTTAATACAAGATTAAGGACTCCAATTTAAGGTGCGGTGGTGGGAACAAATATGGGATAAAATTAAATTACACAAAAAGTAATAAAGATAAAACTAATAATTTAAATAAATAGACTACTATCCAATAATAATAATAATAATAAGCAATCCTGTACAATATACACAACAATACAAGAATACCAGAGTGATAACAATCAGTGTCGGATGTATTGCACTCGAAGGGTAATATTGCACGGTAGGATATTATATAAGAGTGAATTATTTATTACAAGTTATATTAGTTATTATAGTTAGTATTTTAAGATTAGCATATATCAGTAACTGATGCCAGCTAGTGTGGCGGTGCGACAGTAAGTTGAGTAAACCCTACTCACAAGATCTGCACTCAAAAATGTTGTGGTCTTGCTGCGAGGCCGGACTGTGTGGGATGGCCACTGTCCCATAGTGACCCACATTGGATTGGTTTTAAGCATCTTTGATGTACAAAATATATCAAAGTGGCCCTCCGCAGTCTTTAATTTTACATCACAATAAAAGTCATGTGTAATTTTCCCCAAAATTTTGGTACAGTTTCAACAGTTCAAACGTAGTTCTATTCATTGGCGCCGATTTAATATTTATATTTCTGCCAGTGGGTGCTCGGTGTGTGTGTGTATATTGTAAGGGGGAAGGCGCGTCTGGAAAGCCCTGTGTAAGTCGCCGTGTTGAATGATAATAGAGACAGATAGCGCTCAGACAAATTGTATTAGAATTGTATCCAATAGGGAATAAATACTTCTGATTTCAAGTGTATAAATCGTGTCATCTTTAAGCTACTTCTGGCTCCAGATTAAACAAATACATCGACACTATTAAGAAAATAAATAGACGTTCAGTGAAGTTAATATCCCATATTATTTGTGCCTTTTTTATTTTGGGAAACGGACCAAACTCGCCACAAAATTAACTACAACAAGAAAATGGATGGATGGAAGATTGAGTGCTCTGCATTGTCCATGGGTGCTCAGGCCCCAAAGCACCCATTGGATCAGCGCTTATGGTTCTATTTTAGTATTTTGAACTTCTGTTCAAGACACAGGTAGCTTTTGAGCTCAACAAAGGATCCAAGAATATTTATTTCAACTCGTAATTTTCCAAACATTTTGGTACAGTTTCAACAGTTCCAACATAGTCTTATTTTAGTATTTTGTACTTCTGTTGTAGACACAGGTAGCTTTTGAGCTCAGGATAGGGTCCAAGAATATTTATTTCAACTCGTAATTTTCCAAACATTTTGGTTCAGTTTCAACAGTTCAAACATAGTCTTATTTTAGTATTTTGTACTTCTGTTGTAGACACAGGTAGCTTTTGAGCTAACTTAAGGGTCCAAGAATATTTCTTTCAACTCATAATATTCCAAACATTTTGGTACAGTTTCAACAGTTCCAACATAGTCTTATTTTAGTATGTTGTACTTCTGTTGTAGACACAAGTAGCTTTTGAGCTCAGGAAAGGGTCCAAGAATATTTATTTCAACTCGTAATTTTCCAAACATTTTGGTTCAGTTTCAACAGTTCAAACATATTCTTATTTTTAGTATTTTGTACTTCTGTTGTAGACACAGGTAGCTTTTGAGCTCACCTAAGGGTCGAGTAATATCTATTTCAACTCGTATTTCAAATATTTTGGTACAGATTCCACACTTCAAGCAGTCCTATTTTAGTATTTTGTACTTCTGTTTGAGACACAGGTAGCTTTTGAACTCACCAAAGGGTCCAAGAATATTTATTTAAACTTGTAATATTCCAAACATTTTGGTACAGTTTCAGCAGTTCCAACATAGTCCTATTTTAGTATTTTGTACTTCTGTTCTAGACACAGGTAGCTTTTGAGCTCACCAAAGGGTCCAATAATATTTGTTCCAACTCTTATATTTTATAACATAAGTGTTTTATTCAGACAGTTTGCCTACAAATTACCACAAAAAAGCATAAATACCACAACCGAACTGTTCTGAGCGGAGATGTGCTTTGTAAATAAGTTTAAATATTTAAATATTGCCTGTCATCTAACGAAAGTGATTACCACATTTGTTATTTTGGATTCAAGTTACAAGAACTAGAATGTTCCACAATGTCAATGACGACGCTCACTGTTGCCATTCCCGTCCAATTACTGTAGTTGTTTAAGACCTGATTTTCGATGTTGACTAACAAAGAAACAAAGCTTCTTCACCTGTCAGTCAAGCACATCAAACCACACTATTATCTTCTCTCGAAAAAACAAAGGCCAGAAAAGTTGGGCACCATGCACCACTCTTAACCCTCAGAGAATTTAGTTTTTTGGCGATGCATTCTTTTTTCTACTTTTGGCCATAACACCTACTCAGTGACCTAGTGGTTAGAGTGTCCCCCCCGGTAGAGTCATACTAAAGACTATAAAAAAGGGCCCCATTACCTCCCTGCTTGGCACTCAGTGGTTGGAATTGGGGGTTGAATCACCAAAAATTATTCCCGGACGCGGCTACTGCTGCTGCCCACTGCCCCCCTCACCTCCCACGGGGTGGGACAAGGGGATGGGTCAAATGGAGAGGACAAATTTCACCACACCCAGTGTGTGTGACAATCTTTGTTACTTTAAGGTAACTTGTCCCAAGTTTTTTTTCGTGATATCATCCATCCATTTCTACCACTTATACCTTTCGGGGTCGCGGGGGGTACTGGACCCTATCTCAGCTACAAAGGCAGGGGTACACCCTGGACAAGTCGCCACCTCATCGCAGATAGACAACATTCACGCTCACATTCATTAATTTTTATATTTTGTCATATTAAAAATACACTGTGAAAGCATTTATAATTTTAGCCCAAAAAAGTATCTAAAGGACAAGAAAGTTCTTGTAGACTTTAGAGTCTATAAATTATATACTTTTTTACTTTTGCTGAAATCCTTCAATCAAATTGAGGCCTGAATAAAAACAGCTAAAATGCCTAGTTATTTTTATTTTTATTTTTTTAACCCTTTGAATGCCAATTTGATTTGATTATGTCAGGGTTTTTATTAAGATTTGCATAATATGAGTTATCATCCATACAGTAAATGTTAAAGGGCTCTGTGATACTGGGGTAAAGATCAGGCCAAAATAGACATGAAATAAAACTTATTTGTTTGCAGTGTTTTATTTTTTACTGTGTAGGATTAAACCTTTTTTTTAGCAGTGTAGTATAATGGGTACAGGCAAATTCCCCATTGACTACCATTGTTATTAAGCATTTTAACTGTAAAGTCATTACACAATATAATCATGCATTTTTTAATTTCAGGGTTCAATTTTGGAGAAGAAGAAAAAAAGAGTACTCTGTCATATTTACTGTTTGGAATTAGATGGGACAATTTTGGTCAAATGTTTCTCACAGAACTTTGAAGCAGGGTTGCGGTTTTAGGGGGGTGATTAGTTGATGACGGCCTAGACGCTTTAGAAATGCAATGAAAAGAAAAAAAAAAAAGGATTGGGATTGCCAACATTGTTTCTTGTGTCATGCTTTTTGTTGCTTTTTCATCCTTTAGCTTCTCTGTGTCTATTAAGTTAGATAATCCATTGAGGGTTAAGGAACACATTGAATATTAGGTGAGATGCATTTATTGTCATTGCACACAACATACAAAAAAACCCTGATTCAGAGCTCAACTCCTTACAGCAGCATGAAGACGTGTTAAATGAAAAACTATACATTTAGAAGTAAACTGTGTCTGTGTCTGTCTGTGTGTGTGTGTTCGCCATCGATTCAGGTTCAGTAGTCCTCAAATTGGAAGTAAAAAGCAGTTTTTAGTGTGCTGGCGTGAATACTGAAGGTCTTGAGCCTGCCTGCTCTGACAGTGGTGAAGATGATGCGTAATGCTCTGAAAAGCATTCATCTTGTTTTTTGTCTTATTTTTTTTTATACAGATGGAGAAGCAACTCGCTGAGGCAGAAGCCAACCATCGAGAAAATCACCAAAGCGCTTCTGAGCCTACAGCCCGAGCAGGTTGGAACAGTAAAATCGAGTATTTTTTGGCGCAGGTGGGATTCAGCGTCGGGCTTGGGAACGTCTGGAGGTTTCCATATTATTGCCATCAGAATGGAGGCGGTGAGTATATCAGTCAGTTTCCGAATGAACTATTATGTAATGTCTCGCTGACTGATGCTCATCTTTTTTTTCAGGATCGTTTTTGTTGCTCTATGTGGTGTTGATGCTGGTTGTAGGCACGCCATTGTTTTTCCTGGAGCTGGCAGCCGGTCAGGCGATCCGACAGGGAAGCATCGGAGTCTGGAAGTACATCTCACCCAGACTAGTTGGGATCGGATACTCCAGCTGTGTGGTAGGTTAACCTTTAGAAATGTATTGGATAGTCAACACTTGATTTTTTTATATGTTAGGATCTACACTAGGGCTGAGCGATACGGCCTAAAATCTACATCACGATATATACTGCAGCCTCCTGCGATAACAATATACATCACAATGTTATGTTGTATGTAAATGATAATAAAAGTATGTCAAAACGGGTTACAAAGGCTCCTAATTTAGCTGCTGACAGACGCACTAACATATAACGGCATTTACGTTTGTATTATTTTCTCAAAAGTATTATTAATCTACTTGTTAATTTACTGTTTACATCTGTTTACTTTCTGTGGTAACGTGATTATATTTACACTAATGTGAAAATGCACTAAACATTTATTCTTCTGCTGTATCAATACTTTACATTAGTTTCGGACAATACTTCAAATTTTGGTATTGATCCAATACACAGCAGTTACTGGGGCAGTATTGGCCATAACAATGCTGAATACAATGCCTAAAGTGTTCGATAACATCTTTAATGATTCATTTGATTGAAATTATTATCAGACAAAAACACAGGATTGTAGTGTTACAATATAAATTAAATATTATTTATTAGTACTTGCTTTGATTTAAATCCTTTGTTTTTTGCCTTTAAAGCCCTCTTATACCCATCCATTTTCTACCTATTGTCCCTATTGGGGCCGCGGACGGTGCTGGAGCCTATCTCAGTTAGTTTGTAAACAACAACAAAGACTACAACATTTTTTTTGATAGTAAAAAACATAGATCTAATCATTGTGGTATTAACCTGATACTATACTACTTGGTATCATTACTGTCAATATTTATATCGATATGTCACCTTTATTTACATTTAAGAGCTCTAGCTTGCAGTGAGCATATCCTCTTACAGTGTGTAGTGTGGAATGTTTAGCTATATGATAAGTGATACTTATTAAGAAATGTAGTTTATTTTCCTCTGTGGAGGGAAGAATTGCTGACTTAGAAGCAGCTATGCACTGTGTGGGGACATTAGCCACTAACGATGACCCCACATTGTGTTTAGGTCAAGTTTGTCCGAGTGTCGCTGTCATATTTGCCGGACACAGCTAGAAGGAGTCGTCATGCATTATCATGTTATAATGATAGTATTAAAAACTCTATCATCGACTAAATGTATGTAATTTATATCATTATTGTGACTTCTTCCCAGAAGTAAAAAACATTGGTGGTCAACAGAGCCAATTTTGTGTGTAAAAAGCCAGAAAAGAGAGGTAGTAATGGTCTAACATCAGATCTCAGGAAAAAAAAATGTAGTCTTCAGCCTCAATATATTTCTATTTTGCAAATACAGTGTAATTATCTTAAATATTTATGATTTTTTGTCTGTTATAATTTACCTGTTGTATTCTCAAGCAACCACAAAAAAACTCCCACAGTCTTCCCCAAAAATGTGAATGTTTCAGCTTTTTCTATTGTATATTGGATGTATTGAATATTTTAAGACTTCTTGATCATGTTGTTGTAGTTATGTCATATTTCCAAATATCCTTAGGTGTGCTTCTTTGTGGCTCTCTATTACAACGTAATCCTCGCATGGAGCCTCTTTTATCTTGGCAACTCCTTCCAGAGCCCTTTACCTTGGACAAAGTGTCCAGAGCAGGGGCATAATCTAACAGGTTCATCCCATAATATTATACAATGTACATAGCAACAATGAAAAACAAAATCAACATGTTATTTGTTTTTGTTACAGTTACGGAATGTGAAGCAAGCTCGCCTACCTCATATTTTTGGTACCGTAAAGCTTTGGATATCACCGACTCCATCAGCGAGACAGGCACTTTCAACCCGTACATTATTGGCTGTCTGCTGGCAGCATGGACCATTGTGTGCCTGGGAATGATCAAGGGAATCAAGAGCTCTGTCAAGGTAGCTGCATAAATTTGCACAATTAAGACGATGGTTTAATGAAGAGGGAACCAGGCCATTATTATGAAGTACAGTGATTATTAGAGGTCAGATGTTATTAGGATTAACAGTCCTTTTTCTGATTGGCATTTGAAAATCGCTTCATTTGTTTACTGAGTCACACAATATAGACTTCTTCCTTGGTTGTCATTTATCCATCCATCCATTTTCTATCTTTTGTCCCTTAAAACCTCCTAGGTGATGTATTTCTCCTCCATCTTCCCCTACGTGGTGCTCTTCTGCTTCCTTGTGCGGGGTTTTCTACTTGATGGTGCCCTGGAAGGCATCACCCACATGTTCTACCCCAAGGTAATGGCAGAAAAACATTTTATACCAGTGTTTCTTAACCGTAGGGCCAGTGGGCACCCTGAGAGGGCATTAATGTGTCACTCAGTTGACTAAGTGACACATGAAAACCTGAAACAGTTAGAAGAAGCCTGTATCACGGCGCTAAATCAAACTTTTTTCAAAAGTCGCAGCAGGCTAAAACATGAGATTTCACATGCATAGAAATGAATCATCCACTTAACTGTACTTGTTTGCAGGACTTGAAGCAATGCGATGATACATGATATTGCAGCTCGGTCATATAATCTAATGATGTAATCCATACGATATAACCAACATCTTCCCAACATATCAAAATACGGGAAGAACACAGCCACAAGAAAGCGTCACCTCATGTAAACCCCACACACTCTCAGTACCGCTAAGTTACTTGCTGCCCTCATGTTTTCTTCTTCTCACCTAATAGGGCCAAATAACACACCCAGTCACACTTATCGCAGGTGTTTTTATTCAGACTAATTCAAATATAGAGGAAATGTGTGTGTTCCATTTGTACTGGGAAGTCGTCATTTTTAGTGTAAACTACATTTATTTAATGTGGCATATGCGCTGTACATTGCGAGCAATGGCCTCTGTGTTTTCACGCCATTCACTGTGTTTAGAGGTTGTAGAAAGAGCCCATATTTTTCCATAAGTTGTTTATGTTTAGAGAAGGCTAATGCAAAATAGATTTTGTGGATGTCGCCATCTTAATTTCCGTCCTCATAACTGGAATGGTCACAACTCTGCTGTGACATCATTCCCAGCTCTGAATTTCGAGGTTAATGGAACACAGTGAAAGTGTTGAAGAATGGCAAGAGAGGTGGGATACAGAAGGTAAAGGAATGCATTTATGTGAAATACTTAAGTGTGAAAGTTTAAAGGGTAAAAAGTGCAATAAGAAGAGAATAAATAATACTGACACGATTAAGGCTGGGCTACTGTATGTTTCACGAAACAATGAAATAACTAGGTAAACATCAAACAGGACTGTGAGGGATGTAAGGAGTTGTCTGTGGAACTATGTGCAGTAAGTATGAGACAGTTTCTTAAGTGTGAAAATGATGGCCGAAGTGGTAAGAATAAGATTATGTATTAATAATTTAGTTGTTTTTTTTTGTTTTAGCTCTGCAAAACTGGTAATGTATTTTTCATAATTTTTCACAAGTCCCTTTTACAGTTATTGATTAGTATTTATCTTTGTTATGAGCCTGACCTAAGCCCTGCTCAGCATGATTTTGTATGCGCTTGTTTATGTGTTGACTAAATACAAATAATGTAATTAAAGGGATTATCACATTATTTAATTTCATTGACAATGTTTAGAATTGTTAAACTGTACGTAGGTTAGATATAATTGTTGAGTATGATGAAAATCAAGACAGAGACTACTAGTTCTAATTACTTATAAAACAGGTTAAAAGCCACTGATGTAGACGGGAGGCACTTTGATATATCGTACCCATGATGCAACTTGCTGTTTTGCCTTTCTCTATGCACAGCTGGAGATCTGGGCAGACATTCAGGTGTGGCGGCAGGCAGCCACGCAGGTTTTCTTCGCTCTGGGTTTGGGCTTCGGATCCATTATTGCCTACTCCTCCTACAATCCCAAGAACAACAACTGCCACCGTGATGCCTTCACTGTCTCCTTGATAAACTTCCTCACATCCGTGCTGGCTACGCTGGTGGTGTTTGCTGTGCTTGGCTTTCGCGCAGCTTCAGAATGTATTGAGAGGTATGAGGCAAATATATTTGAATAATAATTCAATCTGAATGCTCTTTAACACTTATCATACTATTAATGCTCATTATGTTCATACTATTGTCTACAGCCGAGGACAGGGACCCTGAATTAAAAGTTCAGTAACAGGTCTAATTCAGGAAATGCTTATGTTTTTACAAACAGTTTTTCATTGTGGACCACGTTGCTGTTATAGTTGCTCCACAAGCTTAAAAAAAGAACATCAAAAGTCAAGGAAAAATAGTTGCAAACATGTATTCAAGTACAGAACCATTGTGCAGAAAATGTATTGGTCACAAAAAATGCTTGTAAAATTCAAGCTAAAAGTGACAAAAATTGCAATTGCAGTGCAAATGTATGGCATTAATGGAAACAACAAATGCAATATCAAATGTGGAAAAAGAAAAAACTGGTAGTTTTCCAATAATTTTCACACTGATCTAGTGAAAAATCAGATATTGTTAAATATTATACTAAAATTCTTATTTAAAAACATGTTAAAGGTTTTGGAGCCAACTGAATTAATACAAATGTGAGTGTGAACATTTTGAGGTATATTAATTCTATGTGTTTCTTTTTGTCATTTCTTAGTAATATGAAGCTGCTGTCAGAGCAGATCCGGAGCGGTTCTGTGGACCCAAACATGATGCCAAGCTTTGACTACTCTAAACCTCGTTCTGTTACCCTGGAGGTTTACAGGAGCTGGTTCAAACAACATGGAGAACATATCGCTGGAAATTTGACTGGCTGCAACCTGGAAAAGGAAATGCAGAAGGTAGTATTCAAATTGAACCTCCATGACTAAATCCCTTTGTCTTGCGTACACGGAAATTAAAGTTTGTGTTTGGGTTCAGGGCGTGGAAGGAACCGGCCTCGCTTTCATAGCTTTCACAGAGGCCATTTCTTTGTTGCCTGGCAGCCCTTTCTGGTCAGCCCTCTTCTTCCTCATGCTGCTCAACTTGGGCCTCAGCACCATGTTCGGCACCATGGAAGGCATCCTCGCCCCACTCACCGATCGCTTCAAGACTCTGGCAAACAACAAGACCAAACTCACAAGTAAACTCTGCTTTGTTTGTCTCATGTTGGTTTCAGAAAGAACACAAGCCTAACATTGCATGTTTGTAAATATTCAGTTTTTACCTGCGTCATCGGCTTCCTAATTGGCCTGCTCTTCACTCAACGCTGTGGAAACTACTTTGTCATGATGTTTGACGACTACTCTGCCACCTTGCCTCTCATCATCGTGGTGGTATTTGAGACCTTCAGCGTGTCTTGGCTATATGGAGCTGACCGGTGAGGACTAGTTACAAACTGCAGGGAATTTTTTTTTTAAATGTAGTTCTAAGTGCAAAGTAATGCGGACCGCCCCATTTAAATGAGGATTTAGCATGTACGATCTTGACTGTCACTATGGAGACTCTCATTTTCCTTCACATTCCTGGCATCATAAGCGCCAACATGTGCTGTTGCGATATAATGTGGAACATGCAGCACACAAGTATAGTCAGCACCCCCTTTTCTAGGCTATATTGATGAAGAATCTCATTGAAAACTGAACCTATTTTTAGCACGCCCAAAGGTGCGCGCAGGGAAGTGCCGCATTGTTGTGATGGTATGTCTGGAATGACCCAGTTGCCAGGTTCTGCATATACATAGAGACCAGGGTGTACCCCGCCTTTCACCCACAGCTGGGATAGGCTCCTGTCCCCTCTGTGACCCCGGGAGGGACAAGCTGTAGAACATTTGGATGGATGGACACCTTAAATGGATTGCGTTCCCTATTTTGCTCATTTTGGAGACCTATTCCTCTATGCACAAGCTTAGTAGAGCAGCTTTGGGTGCATTACCAAGTTTGCACGCGTTCTATTACACGCAAACCTTGTGTAAATCAGGTCCTAAGTGTTTTGTGCGCACATCAAACCAATAGCTAGCAAACAGAGCTAGCTAGTTATAATATACTTTAAAGTGCACTCGCATTGTGCAGCTAAATAAAACTGTTTCCTTGTCCAACTATATTCCTTTTAATAGTAGATTTCCTAAAAACAGGGGCCCTGTTGTTAGGCATTCTGGGCTCCATTATTTTCTTTACCCCACACTCAACACTTGCCAGCCAGGGCAGCCCTTGAAATTGCTCCCAACTCGACACGGTGCCCCTGCTTAAAAATAATGTTAAAATAGTGTCGTTTTTGTGAACTTAATATTGAGGATCTTCTCTTGAAATTAGTTTATCATCACACTCCTAGTAAACAAATTTATTAGACACTACATAACTTACTTATTCTAGCAATACCTATAAAATACCACTAGGTGACTATTGGGCTGCAAACATTCATGTTACTTCCTATTATGTGATAAGTAGTTTTACCAAGTGGATATAATACAATGTATCTATTCATTTTCTACCGCTTGTCCCGTTCTAATTTTATTCATTTCTATTAATGGTAGCATTGCATGAACTACTGTATTTACATAGTCAATGGTCACTCAAACATTAAATGCGATGCCTTTCGGGGGATAAAATTGAGGTGAGGTGTTCTGAATCACCCTATGAAAATGAACTAACCTTCCTCGTCGCCTTATTCATTTTTACTATGCATATGTAGGTTTGTAGGTTTAACAGAGCTGAAACGAGCTGTGAAAAGATATATGAACAATCCCTCACTGTCTTTGTAAAGATTCCTGGATGACATCGAGGGGATGCTAGGCTGGCGCCCTAATGTGATCTACAAGTACTTGTGGAAGTACATCTGTCTGCTGGCCATGTTGGGACTGCTGGTGGCCACCAGCGTGCGCATGTGCATCGAAAGACCAACTTATTTGGCGTGGACGCAAGAGACGGTATGACCCATGACATACACCAAACACGTCCTGCCTTAAAGAGTCTTATTCTGTTTATATTTTCCCAGGCTTCTGAGATGAAGGTACCATACCCAGACTGGGCTCTAGCTGTCCTAGCTTTGCTCATCATATTCGCCATGTTGCCTGTCCCCGTGGGCTTGATCTACACTCTTCTGCAAGACAGAATGAAGGGACACTTAGATGATACAAAGCCTGGTCAGTACAGTATTGTTAACACTGAGGACAGGTTTGAAACCCCAATGACGGAATTGTCAGGCATGAGCCAACCCAACGGAGATGCAAGCTCTTACTGACTTCTGGTTGCTCTCCATTTCTATTGCACGCCACACATGTCTAAGTCTTGTTGACTGTGGACTGTTTGATAGGACTGTTATTTATTCATGCCAGTGATCAACTTCGTCATTTGTTTTTGGTTGAAGAACACCTGATTTCAAAAGCCTTCTAGTTCGTAAGCATCAGCAAATATTTTGTGAGTATTGTAAGTAACTTGTTTGGGGACTCCCCCACTACCTGAACATTTTTTTTCTAGACACCCCAGACTTTGTTCACTCTTTCATCGTTGGAACTGAAATACTACAGTGGTACCTTGCTTTTCGGTAATATTCCATTTCAAAAGGTCAGACAAAACCGAAGCAGTTGATCACACAAGAAATAATCTATGTTCAATTCATCCCTTCCCCCAAAAATATAAAACATTTTTATTTGAGTTGTTTCAGTTTTACGTGCAGAAAACCATATGAAATACACATAAAAATCAACATTTAACTTTATTATCATTACATTTACTAAAGACTTGTTGGCAAAGACTGCGATGAGCTGACAGAGGAGAGGAGAGAAAACCCACTTTTCGTCTTGAGTTCTTTCTTGAATTCAATAGTTTTTTCACCTTCTTTATTTAAATGATGGTACTCAC
>NC_084618.1:60922210-60954710 GCF_033978795.1 Nerophis ophidion
CAAATTTACAGGAACCACACCAAAATCACATAGAAAGCATAGACCAAAAGAGAAATATTAAAACTTATTTTATTTTATTACTTTGTTTTGGAACATCTCATGGTTAAGCCGGCGTGGCGCGGTTGGGAGAGTGGCCGTGCCAGCAACCTGAGGGTTCCTGGTTCAATCCCCACCTTCTACCTACCTCGTCACGCCTGTTGTGTCCTTGAGCAAGACACTTCACCCTTGTTCCTGATGTTCGTGGTTAGGGCCTTGCATGGCAGCTCCCGCCATCAGTGTGTGAATGTGTGTGTGTGTATGGGTGAATGTGGAAATAGTGTCAAAGCGCTTTGAGTACCTTGAAGGTAGAAAAGCGCTATACAAGTATAACCCATTTACCATTTACCACCTGGTGGCAGGTGAGGCACTGCCTCACTTGCCACCCCTGACAGCATGTCACTGGTGTATATATGTGTGTATATATAAATGTATGCATTTTTATATAAAAATATATGTGTATGTATGTATATATGTGTGTATATATATATATATATATATATATATATATATATATATATATATTTGGGGTGTGGGAAAAAATCGATTCGAATTCAAATCGCGATTCTCACGTGCGATTCAGAATCGATTCTAATTTTTTTAAATCAATTTAAAAATATATATATATATATATATATATATTTATTTTTTTTTATCGATCCAACAAACCAATACATAGCAATACCATAACAATGCAATCCAATTCCAAAACCAAACCTGACCCAGCAACACACAGAACTGCAATAAACAGAGCAATTCAGAGGAGACACCAACACGACACAGAACAAACCAAAAGTAGTGAAACAAAAATGAATATTATCAATAACAGTATCAATATTAGTTATAATTTCAGCATAGCAGTGATGAAAAATCCCTCAATGACATTATCATTAGACATTTATAAAAAATTAAAAAAAAGCAACAATAGTGTCACAGTGGCTTACACTTGCATCGCATCTCATAAGCTTGACAACACAGTGTCCAATGTTTTCACAAAGATAAAATAAGTCATATTTTGGTTCATTTAATAGTTAAAACAAATTTACATTACTGCAATCAGTTGATAAAACTTGTCCTTTACTATTATAAAAGCTTTTTTTTTTTTTTTAATCTACTAACCTGCTAGCATGTCAGCAGACTGGGGTAGATCCTGCTGAAATCGTATGTATTGAATGAATACAAAATTGTTTTGAATCGGAAAAATATCGTTTTTGAATCGAGAATCGCGTTGAATTGAAAAAATCGATATATAATCGAATCGCGACCCAAGAATCGTTATTGAATCGAATCGTGGGACACCCAAAGATTCGCAGCCTATATATATATATATGTATACACACACACACAAAAATACCTACACAGAAGTGGTCAAAAGTTTACACTAACTTGTAAAGAACATAATGTCATGGCTGTCCTGAGTTTCCAATAATTTTTACCACTCTTATTTATTTGTGATAGAGTGATTGGAGCTCATACTTGTTGGTCACAGAAAACATTCATGAAGTTTGGTTCTTTTATGAATTTATTATGGGTCTACTGAAAATGTGAGCAAATCTACTGGGTCAAAAGTTTACATATAGCAATATGTTAATATTTGTTTACATGTCCCTTGTCAAGTTTCTCTGCAATAAGGTGCTTTTTTTACAGCCATCCATAGCTTATGGTTAAATTGTTGACCACTCCTCTTGACAAAGTTGGTGCAGTTCCACAAAATTTTTTGGTTTCCTGATATGGACTTGTTTCTACAGCATTGTCCACATGTTTAGGTCAGGACTTTGGGAAGGCCATTCTAAAATCTTAATTCTAGCCTGATATAGCCATTCCTTTGCTACTTTTCACATGTATTTAGGGTCATTGTCCTGTTGGAACACCCAACTGTGCCCAAGACCCAACCTCCAGGCTGATTATATCAGGTTAACCTGAAGAATTCGGAGGTAATTCTCCTTCATTGTCCCATTTATTCTCTGTAAACCACCAGTTCTATTGGCAGAAAAACAGACCCAAAGCATAATATTGCCACCACCATGCTTGACAGTTGGGATGGTGTTCCTAGGATTAAAGGCCTCAACTTTTCTCCTCCAAACACATTGCTGGGTAGTGTGGCCAAACAGCTCAATATTTTTTTCATCTTTGTACATGTGATCAGCAGCAAACTTTAAATGAGCCTTAAGGTGTCATTTCTGGAGCAAGGGCTTCCTTTTGCATGGTAGCCTCTCAGTCCATGATGATGCAAAACACGCTTGACTGTGGACACTGACACCTGTGCTCCAGCAGATTCCAATTCATTGCAGACCTGCCTTTTGGTGGTTCTCAGACTCTTTATCTTGACCAATTTTTTCTCAGCAACAGATGATAGCTTGCGTTTTCTTCTTGATCGTGGCAGTGAAAAAACTGTGCCATGTACTTTATACTTATGAACAATTGTCTGACAATTGCTCTTTGGACCTTAAACTTATTTGAAATGGCTCCAAGTGACTTTCCTGACTTGTTCAAATCAATGATTATTTTTTTCCGATCTGTGCTGAGTTCCTTTGACTTTCCCATTGTCGCGTTTGCAACTAAGTCTAATGACTGCATCACAGGAGCCCTATTTAAATGGGCTCAGAAAAGTCAACAGGTGTCATCAATCATAATCATTCATATGAAGTTAAGAGGCCATGACAGGAAGCTGATTTGATTGTAACTTTGCACCAAAATTGATCATGTACAGGTATGTTGTTGTATGTATACTTTTGACCCAGCAGATTTGGTCACATTTTAAGTAGACCCATAAAAAATTCATAAAATAACCAAACTTCATGAATGTTTTTGTGACAGACAAGTATGTGCTCCAATCACTCTCACAAAAAAAATAACAGTTGTAAAAATGATTGGAAACCCAAGACAGCCACGATATTATGTTCTTTACAAGTGTATGTAAACTTTTGACCATAAGTGTGTGTGTGTGTGTCTGTCTGTCTGTGCGTGCGTGCGTGCGCGTATATGTGTGTGCGTGCGTGCGCGTATATGTGTGTGTGTGTGTGTCTAAAAAAAATATTTTAAAAAATTGTTTCACACACTTACTTTACAGTATAATTTCTAGTATAACATATTAATTTAGTTGGTCACAAGTAACCACAAGCTATAAAAAAGCCCTACTGAAGTAAACTGATTGTAACAAAAATGTAAAAGCTGGATCTACAGTAAAAGCTGTTATTTTTGTTGCTTTTAATTATTTGATACTTCAATGCAAATACTGCTATCTTGTAGACACCCAGCACTTATTTGCTTTTGTTTGCAACTATACTTTACTGCTAGGTTGCCTAGACAATTTGCCTGCAAAGGCCAAAGTGAAAATGTGCCGATGGACTCTTTGTGTGTTATTTATATTACTTATGGTCAAAGTAACCCTACTGAAGTCCAATTTCAGGTTTGTGTTATAAGAAGTCAAACAATGTTACAGTGGGTCTTCTGCTAAATGCCCGCTGGTCTCCTCCATGGAAGTTTCTCTTCACTCTTTGCATTACGGCTGCTATACTTTAAACAAATAATCGGTGCAAATATGTCATATTAAAGATGTATACGCAGTGAATTTTTCAAACTAAATTAATTCAGTTAATGTGTGCTTATAAAAACCTTCAATGAAATCATCTTGTCCAGATCCAGGGTTTTTCCCAGCTTCAGTGGACTCCAGCGCGGTGGATGTGCAAAGAGCAAGCTACGGCTCCCTTTCAGAGGCACCCTCCGTCATCTCAGTGCCCCCCTGCCTGTCCCCTCCTCTTTCCACCATGCCCTTTCCTTCTCTCTTTGCCTCCTCCTCACGCTCTCTGAGGACCATATCTGCTAAAGATCTGCAGAAGAGTTGTATCTGAGTGGAAAGTATAGATGCAGCTCTTCTTTCAGTGTATACCTAGATTTCTACGCAACTGATGCAACTTATAAAAACGTAAATAGAAGCAGTTCTCACAAACATCCACTGTTCTTGCAGCTGTTTAACGGTTCAGAGATTCTATGTAATCATTTTGCTGTGTTTGATAAAATGTAGGTCGACAAAACATTCTCTGTTCCCTAAAGCCTCACAAAAACAGTGACACGTTTTTTTATGGACCCTTCTCAGGGGGAGGAAAGCTGTTGCAGAAGCATTTTATCCAGTAGTTGTGTTATCCATTAATATTCACGCCTCGTACCTATCTGCCCAAGACCGTGCGATAGTTGAACTGTAGTAATGTATATGCATGTGTAGACTAAATAAACATAAATTTTCACTAATTATTGTTGTATTACATTGCATCACATTATATTTATTATTGTGACTGCAGCTCTTCTGTGGGTTTGAGTGCGCAGGTGTACAGTACCTATTGTGTCTGGGGAATGTTGGGATTAAAAAACAAAAGACATAGAAGACATCTGTTAGAATGTTTTGTTTCTAAAGAAGGTGAGCAAAATATCCGAAACAAGACTGCACCACTGCAAACCTCATGATAGAATGCTGCACGATACGTTAGCTTTTATGATATTGTTGTTTGTGACCAGTTGAACAATCGTGCTGTTTGGTCTAAAGAGCTTGGTAGAGATTCAAAATGCAAAAATAAGTTTGGTCTTAATAGCTTGGTAGAGATTCAAAAGGCAAAAATAATATTGCAGAAAGAGGCAAATAATGCTGAACTGCAGGCAATTTAATGTATTTATATTTTCAACAATAATTTTGGATTTGAAATAGGCTGATAGCCTTTAAGAGCCTAAATCTGCACACAAACATGCACTACATGTCATTTTAGGAGGTATTCACAATTTTATTGATGGCAAAGGCAAAAAACTTTTCAGTCTTTTAATTTTGAGCTGCAGAAGCGACATGCTGTTACTGCCACTCAGGATGCAAGCGGTAAGACAGCCTTTTTCAATTTCTGAAAAAATTCCGAGGGTCATGGAACAAAAAAGGTAGGTTCTGAACCCCCCAAAACGTTTTTTTTTTTTTAAAGTTACCTATTTGTGTAGACAGCTGGACAATTACCAACAAACTACATATGTGAGGGAAGGGTATCAAATATCTACTGCAACACCACACAATTTTGAACTTTGTAAAGGATCTTTAATTATCCTGACCTAAATCAGCAAGATTTGATAAAACAATTGTTCCTACTGTTGTCTTTATTTGATTATGCTTGAATGTGTTCCGCCCCAATGCCGCTGGGATAGGCTCCAGCCACCCCCAGGGACATCCATCCATCTTCCGCTTATCCGAGGTCGGGTCGCGGGGGCAGCAGCCTAAGCAGGGAAGCCCAGACTTCCCTTTCCCCAGCCACTTCGTCTAGCTCTTCCCGGGGGATCCCGAGGCGTTCCCAGGCCACCCGGGAGACATAGTCTTCCCAACGTGTCCTGGGTCTTCCCCGTGGCCTCCTACCGGTTGGACGTGCCCTAAACACCTCCCTAGGGAGGCGTTCGGGTGGCATCCTGACCAGATGCCCGGACCACCTCATCTGGCTCCTCTCGATGTGGAGGAGCAGCGGCTTTACTTTGAGTTCCTCCCGGATGGCAGAGCTTCTCACCCTATCTCTAAGGGAGAGCCCCGCCACACGGCGGAGGAAACTAATTTCGGCCGCTTGTACCCGTGACCTTATCCTTTCAGTCATGACCCAAAGCTCATGACCATAGGTGAGGATGGGAACGTAGATCGACCGGTAAATTGAGAGCTGTGCCTTCCGGCTCAGCTCCTTCTTCACCACAATGGATCGGTAAAACGTCCGCATTACTGAAGACGCCGCACCGATCCGCATGTCGAACTCACGATCCACTCTTCCCCCACTCGTGAACAAGACTCCTAGGTACTTGAACTCCTCCACTTGGGGCAGGGTCTCCTCCCCAACCCGGAGATGGCATTCCACCCTTTTCCGGGCGAGAACCATGGACTCGGACTTGGAGGTGCTGATTCTCATTCCGGTCGCTTCACACTCTGCTGCAAACCGATCCAGTGAGAGCTGAAGATCCCCCAGGGACAGGCAATAGAAAATAGATGGACGCACAAACCTCCAGCAAGGTGGCAGCAGTGCTCAAACAATCAACAGGCTGTGAGATTTATGACTCTTTTTGCATGTGAACTGGATCTTGAGGAACCGTCCCTTGCATTAAAAGCCCCAAAGAGAACAGTGGCATCCATCATTTGTAAATGGAAGAAGTTTACAACCCCCAAGACTCTTCCTGGAGCTGGCGGACTGTCTAAACCAGGGGTCGGCAACACAAAATGTTGAAAGAGCCATATTCGACCAAAAATACAAAAACAAATCCGTCTGGAGCCGCAAAACATTAAAAGCCATATTACATACAGATAGTGTGTCATGAGATATAAATTGAATTATGAGGACTTAAAGGAAACTAAATGAGCTCAAATATAGCTACAAATGAGGCATAATAATGCAATATGTAAATATAGCTAGCCTAAATAGCATGTTAGCATCGATTAGCTTGCTGTCATGCAGTGACCAATATGTCTGATTAGCACTCCACACAAGTCAATAACATCAACAAAACTCACGTTATAAGTTTGGTGGACAAAATGAGACGGAAAAAGAAGTGGCATAAAACACGTCTTAGAAAGTTGGAGAAAGTTGTACATGTAAACAAACTATGGTGAGTTCAAAGACCGCCAAAATTAGTAGGACAAAACGGCGCTCACCAAATACTCGAATCAGTGAAGCATGTTTAATATAAACAGTGAGCTTTATAACAATTAGGGAGGTTTGTGTCATGTTTGTCCTCCGACAGAAACCATATTAAAACAAAAAATATGTTTTTTCCCCTCATTTCCATTTTTCATATATTTTTGAAAAAGCTCCAGAGAGCCACTAGGCGGCGCTAAAGAGCTGCATGCGACTCCAGAGCCGCAGGTTGCCGACCCCTGGTCTAAACTGAGCGATCGGGGAAGAAAGGATCCTTGTCTGGGAGGTGACCAAAAACCCAATAGTCACTCTATTAGAGCTACAGCAATCCTCTGTGGAGAGAGAAGAACCTTCCAGAAATAAAAAATAAAAAAGGTTGAAAAACACTGTTGTACACAACATTAACAGCTAAATATTATAGGAATTTGCTGCAAAAAACGTTTGTTTCAGAACTGAATTTGGGGGCCGGTAAGGTGTCATAAGGTGCTACATTGATTGATTGAAACTTTTATTAGTAGATTGCACAGTTCTGTACATATTCTGTACAATTGACCACTAAATTGTAAAACACCTGAATAAGTTTTTCAACTTGGTACAAATATATACTACCAGCATAATACAGTCATCACACAGGTTAATCATCATAGTATATACATTGAATTATTTACATTAATTACAATCCAGGGGGTGGGATGAGGAGCTTTGGTTGATATCAGTACTTCAGTCATCAACAATTGCATCAACAGAGAAATGGACATTGAAACAGTGTAGGTCTTACTTAGTAAGATATGTACAGTCAGCAGAGAACATAGTGAGTTCAGATAGCATAAGAACAAGTATATGCATTTGATTATTTACATTAGGTTATTTACAATCCGGGGAGATGGGATGTGAATGGAGGAGGGTATTGGTAAAGGGTTGAAGTTGCCTGGAGGTGTTGTTTTAGAGCGGTTTTGAAGGAGGATAGAGATGCACTTACTTTTACACCCGTTGGGAGTGCATTCCACATTGATGTGGCATAGAAAGAGAATGAGTTAAGACCTTTGTTAGATTGGAATCTGGGTTTAACGTGGTTTGTGGAGCTCCCCCTGGTGTTGTGGTTATGGCGGTCATTTACGTTAAGGAAGTAGTTTGACATGTACTTCGGTATCAGGGAGGTGATTTTATAGACTAGGCTCAGTGCAAGTTGTTTGACTCTGTCCTGCACACTGAGCCAGCCCACTCTGGAGAAGTGGGTTGGAGTGAGGTGTGATCTGGGGTGGTGGTCTAAAAGCTCCTAGCTTGCTCTGGGATGTTTGGAGTTTAGATTTGAGGGTTTTGGAGGTGCTGGGGTACCAGGAGGTGCAAGCGTAATCGAAAAAGGTTTGAATGAGAGTTCCCGCTAGAATCTTCAAGGTGCTTTTGTTGACCAGAGAGGAGATTTTGTAGAGGAATCTCATTCTTTGGTTGACCTTTTTGATTACCTTGGTTACCATGAAAAAATAAATGCAACCAATTGTGTAACCCGATAGTTAGCGACTGAAGTTTATGTCTGATCTTGTCATCCTCGTCCGGACAGAAGAATGTCACGGCAGTCCGGCTTGATCAAAATAGACATCGAAATAGCTTTGCTGAACCAAAAGTTGCTTTATTACAAGCCAGCGTCATTAAACAGGTCTGCAGTACACGGAGGAGCCTAGGTCAAAAAATGAAGGACTCCTGTTTTGGAGAAGCCAAACTATCATTTTCATATTCCTACCTTGTGTGTGTGTGTGTGTGTGTGTGTGTGTGTGTGTGTGTGTGTGTGTGTGTGTGTGCGTGTGTGTGTGTGTGTGTGTGTGTGTGTGTGTGTGTGTGTGTGTGTGTGTGTGTGTGTGTGTGTGTGTGTGTGTGTGTGTGTGTGTGTGTGTGTGTGTGTGTGTGTATCCTCACCATAAAAGGAGGGTTTGTGTGTAAGTGTCTGAAAAGCAACAGATGCCGATCGTAACCTAGATAATCACATCAAGCTGAACATTTAGTCTCCTCTCAGGTATAGGGTCGTCACCTTTGCATACCAAGGTTCAATTATATTGCCTTTTTTCCGCAAGAACTAATCAATACACAAATGTCAGTAAAGGGCCCTATGTTATTATGAGCCCCAAGTGAAATACTTACTAGTTAACCTGGTGGTTTGCTTTCTCCAAGATGAATATATACATTCACCATATGTAGAACATAATATGAGTTAATTCCCTTCACAACATGAGTAATGGATGAAATCCGATGAAAGTTTCAGGAAATGTCTGAAATTGGTTATGCAACTAAGGCTTTTATATTTTTGAGTGTATTATTCATTAGGAGTGTAAAAAAATCGATTTTTGAATAATTCACAATTCTTATTTGTAATGATTAATAATAGATAAAATAAATAAAAAATCTGAAATTGTTTAAAAAAAAGTTGTTTTTTTTAATCTGTCCTGTCCAGCCTCTCAGGCAAACCACATTGTTGACGTAGATCAGGGGTGTCAAACCGTTTTTAGTTCATCTTGTCTCCACAATTCCCCCCTCTGTCTTCCTTTTTTTCCTCTTTCCATCCCCTCCAGCTCCGGCCCGGCTACGCCAAATAATAATATAAATACATTTAATAAAGTCAAATACAAATAAGGCAACAAGAGAAATATCCCACACTTCTCTTCTGTAAAGTAAATCTGTACAGCCAATATGGGCATCTACATCAACTATATGATTTGCCTGAGAAGCTGGACAGGACAAAAAAATAGTTTTAAATAAAAATAATAATATTTGGCAAACAGGTGACAATAACCGGAAAAACATTTTTATTTTTTTGCTTTAGTTGTGAGCTTTTGATGAGCTATGCAAAATATTTGTTTGATTTCATTTTCAATATGTATTTCCAACTCTGGGCTTCACAGTGGTAGAGGGGTTAGTGCGTCTGCCTCACAATATGAAGGTCCTGAGTAGTCCTGGGTTCAATCCCAGGCTCGGGATCTTTCTGTGTGGAGTTTGCATGTCCTCCCCGTGAATGCGTGGGTTCCCTCCGGGTACTCTGGCTTCCTCCCACTTCCAAAGACATGCACCTGGGGATAGGTTGATTGGCAACACTAAATTGGCCCTAATGTGTGAATGTGAGTGTGAATGTTGTCTGTCTGTCTGTTTTGGCCCTGCGATGAGGTGGCGACTTGTCCAGGGTGTACACCGCCTTCCGCCCGATTGTAGCTGAGATAGGCAACAGCGCCTCCCGGGACCCCAAACGGAATACGCGGTAAAAAATGGATGGATGGATGGATTTCCAATTCTCTTAGCCGCACTTTGATAAAAAAAAAAAGCTCATTTTCCACTATCATCATCATTATCATTTATTTTTATTCCTTTCATGAAAATGCATATGTACAAGCCACATACAATTGACACCTTCATTGTTTTTGGGTTTTTTTGTTTCTCATACATTTCCATGATCAGAAAGGATGGAAGAATAATATTCTTATATTTATCTGCCCCTTTTTCAACACAAATGACAGTATTTTAGATGACTTTATAACTGTTCCCTCCACCAACACCCAAACTCCAACATGCTTTTCCATTTTCCTTTAAGCATTTTCACAATGACACGTCCCATCTAAATCAAAATTCAGTTTGATATAATTCCAGTTTTCTCTTTTTATAACACTTTTTAAATACTTATATATTCTTACAGCTTTTTAAGTCTTTGTTTAGAGATACGTTCATGCCATACTTTCACACCAACAACAGACAAGCACATTTGTTTCAAATTTGTTCGCACTCTTGGATGTTTAATGTCATACGGCCTTCTATGGTTCTCATCTTCAGATGTGAACACAACTTTTGTATGTCCTTTGGAAGAACTTTATTTCTCGCTTTGAACATGTTAGTTGGAGCGGTATAGCTCGTTTGGTAGAGTGGTCGTGCCAGCAACTTGAGGGTTCACGGTTCGATTCTCGCTTTGAACATGTTAGTTGGAGCGGTATAGCTCGTTTGGTAGAGTGGTCGTGCCAGCAACTTGAGGGTTCACGGTTCGATTCTCGCTTTCGCCATCTTAGTCACTGCCGTTGTGTCCTTGGCAGAGGTGGGTAGAGTAGCCAGAAATTGTACTCAAGTAAGAGTACTGTTACTTAAGAGATTTATTACTCAAGTAAAAGTAAGGAGTGGTCACCCAAATATTTACTTGAGTAAAAGTAAAAAAGTATGTTGTGAAAAAACTACTCAAGTACTGAGTAACTGATGAGTAACCCGATTACGGCAACAAATAATGCACAAAAACATAAAAATAGCAACGAGCAAATTCAGAGCCAGGAATATCTCTTAAGCAGCTAAAACAATAATATATATTAAATAATAGTACATTAAAATAAAATTAAAAAATGGCACATTGAGCCACAATAACTTAACAGCACCATAGCCTCAGTAGGCATTCATTGATTTGATTGATTTTGATTGATTGATTGATACTTTTATTAGTAGATTGCACAGTACAGTACATATTCCGTACAATTGACCACTAAATGGTAGCACCCCAATAAGTTTTTCAACGTTCATCAATTACTTAGTAAATGACCAAGTCGAGGTGATCTACCTCATATATACATACACACACATATCATTTATACACACACATATCATATTATATATATATATATTTTATATTATATATATATATATATATATATATATATATATATATATATATATATATATATATATATATATATATATATATATATATATATATATATATATATATATATATATATATATATATATATATATATATATATATATATATATATATATATATATATATATATATGACAAAGGACAGCCTTGGCGGAGTCCAACCCTCACTGGAAATGTGTTCGACTTACTGCCGGCAATGCAAACCAAGTTCTGGCACTGATTGTACAGGGAGCGAACCGCCACAATCAGACAGTCCGATACCCCATACTCTCTGAGCACTCCCCACAGGACTTCCCGAGGGACACGGTCGAATGCCTACTCCAAGTCCACAAAGCACATGTAGACTGGTTTGGCAAACTCCCATGCACCCTCAAGGACCCTGCCGAGAGTATAGAGCTGGTCCACAGTTCCACGACCAGGACGAAAACCACACTGTTCCTCCTGAATCTGAGGTTTGACTATCCGGCGTAGCCTCCTCTCCAGTACACCTGAATAAACCTTACCGGGAAGGCTGAGGAGTGTGATCCCACGATAGTTGGAACACACCCTCCGGTCCCCCTTCTTAAAGAGAGGAACCACCACCCGGGTCTGCCAATCCAGAGGTACCGCCCCCGATGTCCACGCGATGCTGCAGAGTCGTGTCAACCAAGACAGCCCCACAGCATCCAGAGCCTTAAGGAATTCCGGGCGGATCTGATCCACCCCTGGGGCCTTGCCACAGAGGAGCTTTTTAACTACCTCAGCGACCTCAGCCCCAGAAATAGGAGAGTCCACCACAGATTCCCCAGGCACTGCTTCCTCATAGGAAGACATGTTGGTGGGATTGAGGAGGTCTTCGAAGTATTCCTTCCACCTATCCACAACATCCGCAGTCGAGGTCAGCAGAACACCATCCGCACCATACACGCTGTTTATAGTGCACTGCTTCCCCTTCCTGAGGCGGCGGACGGTGGCCCAGAATCGTTTCGAAGCCGTCCGGAAGTCGTTTTCCATGGCTTCCCCGAACTCCTCCCATGTCCGAGTTTTTGCCTCCGCGACCGCTGAAGCTGCACACCGTTTGGCCTATCGGTACCTGTCCACTGCCTCCGGAGTCCTATGCGCCAAAAGGACCCGATAGGACTCCTTCTTCAGCTTGACGGCATCCCTCACCGCCGGTGTCCACCAAGGGGTTTTAGGATTGCCGCCCCGACAAGCACCAACTACCTTGCGGCCACAGCTCCGATCAGCCGCCTCGACAATAGAGGTGCGGAACATGGTCCACTCGGACTCAATGTCCAGCACCTCCCTCGTGACATGTTCAAAGTTTTTCCGGAGGTGGGAATTGAAACTCACTCTGACAGGAGACTCTGCCAGACGTTCCCAGCAGACCCTCACAATGCGTTTGGGCCTCCCAGGTCTGTCCGGCATCCTCCCCCACCATCGCAGCCAACTCACCACCAGGCGGTGATCGGTAGAAAGCTCCGCCCCTCTCTTCACCCGAGTGTCCAAAACATAAGGCCGCAAATCCGATGCACAACTACAAAGTCGATCATGGAACTGCGGCCTAGGGTGTCCTGGTGCCAAGTGCACATATGGACACCCTTATGTTTGAACATGGTGTTTGTTATGGACAATCTGTGACGAGCACAAAAGTCCAATAACATAACACCACTCGGGTTCAGATCCGGGCGGCCATTCTTCCCAATCACGCCTCTCCAGGTTTCACTTATGGACAGAATTTCTAGGCGCAGTCAAGGCGTTGAGGGGTTCCGGTTTGGTGACCGCAGGATTAGGTCTCTGCTTTTTTGCAGATGATGTGGTCCTGATGGCTTCATCTGACCGGGATCTTCAGCTCTCACTGGATCGGTTTGCAGCCGAGTGTGAAGCAACCGGAATGAGAATCAGCACCTCCAAGTCCGAGTCCATGGTTCTCGCCCGGAAAAGGGTGGAATGCCATCTCCGGGTTGGGGAGGAGACCCTGCCCCAAGTGGAGGAGTTCAAGTACCTAGGAGTCTTGTTCACGAGTGGGGGAAGAGTGGATCGTGAGATCGACAGGCGGATCGGTGCGGCGTCTTCAGTAATGCGGACGTTGTACCGATCCGTTGTGGTGAAGAAGGAGCTGAGCCGGAAGGCAAAGCTCTCAATTTACCGGTCGATCTACGTTCCCGTCCTCACCTATGGTCATGAGCTTTGGGTCATGACCGAACGGATAAGATCACGGGTACTAGCGGCTGAAATGAGTTTCCTCCGCCGTGTGGCGGGGCTCTCCCTTAGAGATAGGATGAGAAGCTCTGCTATCCGGGAGGAACTCAAAGTAAAGCCGCTGCTCCTTCACATCGAGAGGAGCCAGATGAGGTGGTTCGGGCATCTGATCAGGATGCCACCCGAACGACTCCCTAGGGAGGTGTTTAGGGCACGTCCAACCGGTAGGAGGCCACGGGGAAGACCCAGGACACGTTGGGAAGACCGACTGGCCTGGGAACGCCTCGGGATCCCACGGGAAGAGATGGACGAAGTGGCTGGGGAGAGGGAAGTCTGGGTTTCCCTGCTTAGGCTGTTGCCCCCGCCACCCGACTTCGGATAAGCGGAAGAAGATAGATGGATGGATATATATATATATATATATATATATATATATACATACATTTATATATACAGTATATAATTTATATTGATTTATTTTGCCGTTTTTGTTCACATGTTCATGAAGACAAGAATATAAATTTGTGTATTACCTGATTCTGATGACTTGCATTAATTGGAATCAGACGTCCACGTTTTCAAATGGAGGAGAAAAAAAGTTCCTCTTTTCTGTCTAATACCACATGAAAGGTCGTTGGTTTTTGGCATCTTATTTGTCCAGCTTCCATATTCTTTTTTATACACTTTACAAGAAATACATTGGCGGCAAACTCCGTAGCTTGCTAGCTTGTTTGCGCTGGCTTTCGGAGACTCTTATTTTGTTAGCGCAGGCGTGATGGAGCGGCACTTTTATTGTGAAGACAGGAACTGTGCGATCAGTCTTAAGGCTTTTGACTGGAAGTACGGTTGAAATAAAAAGTGTCTTTTTTCCTTTACACTTTTGATTGATTGATTGAAACTTTTATTATTAGATTGCACAGTACAGTACATAATCCGTACAATTGACCACTAAATGGTAACACCCCAATACGTTTTTCAACTTGTTTAAGTCGGGTCATGTGACTGCCTGGCTCTGTTTGATTGGTCCAACGTCACCAGTGACTGCATGTGATTGGTGAAAAGCAGGCATGCGTAGATTCTACTTTGAAGCTCTCATTAACCAAAACAAACATTAATAGATCGATAAAAAAAAGTTGCGAGTAGCGGGCTGAATGTAGATAAATGGAACGGAGTAAAAGTAGCGTTTCTTCTCTATAAATATACTCTAGTAAAAGTAAAAGTATGTTGCATAAAAACTACTCCTAGAAGTACAATTTATCCCAAAAGTTACTCAAGTAAATGTAACGGAGTAAATGTAGCGCGTTACTACCCACCTCTGCTCCTTGGGCAGGACACTTTACCCACCTGCTCCCAGTGCCACCCACACTGGTTTAAATGGAACTTAGATATCGGGTTTCACTCCGTAAAGCGCTTTGAGTCACTAGAAAAAAGCGCTATATAAATATAATTCACTTCACTTCACTTCACTTAATTACGCATGCGCCAAAAGTTCCGAGAACATCTAATCACCTTAAAGGAGCGGTGTTCCTAATAATATGACCCCACAGAGCCCCTCCCTTTCCTTGTTTCCTTTCTCTCGTCCAAGTCGCCTCTCACTAGTCTATAATGCATCCCTCCCATTCTTGGCGTGTGCGCTCCACGAATAGCAGGCGCTTAGTGTGCGTGGGTCTTGCCGGGAGGAAGTGACATGTCACCACCTGGCTGCTGTGAGTGGGACACTTACTCTTCTCCCACTTGCACGGATTAGTGCGCTGCGGGCCGCCCTAATCTGCACTCAGCACCGCGGCCACAGGCAACACTCCGCCATGCACCCTGTCCAAAGTTGCCTCCCGTGGGCATCGAACCTCAGCGGACACCGTACACTATAAGAAAGTTTTTTTAATTTCATTTTTTTTACGACTTATACGGACTCGAGTCGATATATAATGTTATTGATCGCCTATATTTTCCAGCAAAGCAGCTGAACGCTACATTGTCGAGTCGTCTTTTTTTTCAATTATTATTAATTTATTGTATTTTTATTTTTTATTTTCAAGTTTGGATGTGTTAGTGGGAGCAACGAGGCGCGTGCACCACACGACTAAGCCGTCGGGAGCGCGCACAGGCTGGACTAAGTGAGGATGGAGATCCGGCCGGACAGGTTTAAGGCTGTGGCTGCATCCACGCTGGGCAAAATATATGGGTATGTTATTTCCACGCAATTATTACAACCACGCAGGGGCGCCGAAAAGGGGGGGTAAAGGAGACGGATTCTAGGGGCCCATGATGGAGGAGGGCCCAGAGAGGCCCCTAATGATGATGAAATTGTGACGCTGTGATGCTGTTTTTCTTTCAAAAATATGGTAATGATAGTCAAAAATACGATTGAAATGCATAATTGTATGTAAAATAGCATCAAAAAATGTTGCCGCTGTGTTGGGGGCCATGTAAAGATAATTTTAATGGGGCCCAAAATCCCTAGCGGCGCCCCTGCAACCAGGACATGATGCAAAACACTATTATGCTGCACATCCTTCTGTGAAAAAAAAACAAAGCCCACTCTACACTGCATGGTGACATATTACACAGGAAACTGGCATGAATTATTGATCACTTTACTGTCATGCGATAGCTAAAAAAAAAAAAACATTAACAAATAAAACATGAATAGTATGGAGCATGATATAAACACACAGTAATAGGAGAACATTATTCTGCAAAAGAATACAGTATAAATAAATACATCGAAAGATGGAGAAAATAAACTGATAAAAATATGGTAAAATACAAGGGCGTCAAACTGATTTTAGATGGGGTGTCGCATGGAGAAAAATCTACTCCTAAGTGGGCCAGACATGTAAAATCACGGTACGATAACTTAAAAATAAAGACAACTTCAGATTGTTTTCTTTGTTTAAAAATAGAACAAGCACATTCTGAAAATGTACAAATTATAATTTTGTTTTTTCACACTTACATGTTGCGGTTAATAGTAATTTTATCTTTATTTGTCGTTATTTATACTTTCTGAATAAATCATGTGATAATGTTCGTCAGTCAACTCATTGGTGTTCATTTTCAATCTATCAAGATAAAAAAAATGGATCACAATCAAATTACATGATGTTATTTATGCAGTTTGATTATTTTCTAACATCATTTGGTTTATTTTGTAAATATGTAGCATCATCTACAAAGCTACAAAGAATTGCTATTGCGACATCCAGTGGACACATTTAGAACAGCAGTTTCTTTCATTAAAAAATTTCCGGTTAATTTTTACGCTGAGCAAACTCATCCCGCGGGCCGTATAAAACTTGAGAGCGGACATTTGACACCCCTGGTCTACTATATAAGATGTATTATAACAAAAAATACACATAATTAAAAAACAAACAAACACAAACCTGCACTGAAACATGTAGAAATAAAGTATATTGTAAAATAATGAACAAAACTAAATTTAAGAAAAAGAAAGTAAAACTATATGCAATAAATAAATACATCGAAATGTATTTATTTGTTTATTGTCTGCTGGATGTACTCTCTATTTCTTGCTGCAGCTGTTACATATACTGTAATATTGTTATATATTGTATATATTGTATAAAAAATATAATATAATATATCAGTATATATCATGTACTGTATATATAATATGTAAATATGACATATATGTTATATTTTATATTGCTTCTATAGTACATTTTTAGTCTACTTTATACCTGCATTATCCTTTCCATCCTTTGTATCTGAGCTACTGTGTCAGACAAGTTCCCTTGTAGAGCATTAAAGTTCGTCTAAGTATAAGTCTAAAAGAAGTATAAGACAAATGCAAAAAAAAAAAGCATAGTGTAAAATAAAAAAAACTAACACATATAAAGAGTGTTCAATAAAATAAAACCATATCAATGCATGATAAGATCACAAACCAAAAAAATAAAGTCACACATCAAATAGAACCAAGAAAATGTGTAAACTTAAAATGACTCGTATATAACACAAGATATATGACTAAAGATAAATATGATTTTTAATCACATGAAAATTTTTTCCACCCCTCAGCTTGTAAACAGCAGAGCTGCCCAGAATTCTAGTTGACTTTTGCTGGACACTGTCAGAGCGGTGGAGTCACTTGTGTTTCTGGAAGTCTTCCTGACAATTGGGGTGCCTCATATACTGAAGAGGAGCATAACATTAGGAACAATATATCAAGATGATGCAACGCACCCCACTACACCAGGGACGGCGTGGCTCGGGTGGTTGAGGGTTTCATGTTCGATCCGCACAGCTTCCCCCCTCCTAGTCGTGTCCGTCTTGTCCTTGAGCGAGACGCTTCACCCTTGCTCCTGATGGGGTCGTGGTTAGGACCTTGCATCATCATCAGTGGGTGAAATAGTGTCAAAACTTTTGGAGTTTACCTTGAAGGTAGAAAAGCGCCATGCAAATAAAATTCATTTAGAACGCAAACACAAATATGCAAGCGATGATGATGTTTGTGAGGGCAGACTGTGTCCAGTAAGTGACAGCTCATATTCATGTGCGATGAAGCATCATTTATGACAAGTAAAGAGTGGTCAAAATGACACATGGCTGTAACTTGTGTGCCTGATCTACAACATATTTGTATTTGCCAGCCAGGTATTGAACAATCGACGGCATTTCTTTCTTTCTTTCTTTCTTTCTTTTTTTCTGTGCGAGATCTGATCCAGCGTCTAAACACTTAAATCCTCTCCAGAAATAGCCTTCCTCCTTCTCCAAGCTGTCGGGCCACGTAAATCCCCACGGGCCGTACACACCTTGCCCCCTCCCCCCAACACCCTCCTCTGATACTTGTCACAGTGTAACCCACCCACGCCGCCCGCTGGGATTAGGCCAGTGGACCTATAGGGTGACACTTCCTGCTGGCACATGTGCTCTCAGGTGCTGCGTCGCTGCCTTCCGTGTGTAACGTGAAGCCAACAGCACGCTAGACCGGGATGAAGGAAGCATTCGTGTCCTTAAGTCAATGCGGACTAGAAGCATCCCTGGCAGGATTGCTGTGACGGAACGTAGCTTGATATGGTCCAATCATGACACAGTATATACCGTAACGTCCGAGGTTGATAGGAAAGATACCTTATTTTTACATTCTTATTGATTTTAGTTAATGCAGTACATGAAATTATATAGCTCTATGTTTATAAATATCCATCCATCCATCCATTTTCTACTGCTTGTCCCTTTTGGGGTCCTGGGGGGGGGGGTCGCTGGAGCCTAGCTCAGCTGCATTCGGGCAGTAGGCGGGGTACACCATGGACAAGTCGCCACTTCATCGCAGGTTTATAAATATCAATTATCTAAATTATAAATGAACACAGGCATCCCAATATTTCACTTTCTTCTGGCTGTTCCCTATATATATATATATATATATATATATATATATATATATATATATATATATATATATATATATATATATATATATATATATATTCACCCTTGCTCCTGTTGAGTGCTGGTTGGCGCCTTGCATGGCAGCTCCCTCCATCAGTGTGTGAATGGGTAAATGTGGAAGTAGTGTCAAAGCGCTTTGAGTACCTTGAAGGTAGAAAAGCGCTATACAAGTACAACCCATTTATCATTTATATGTATATACACACATATATATATATATATATATATATGTTAGTATATAAATGTATATATATATATATACATTTGATAAAGGTATATCATTCAAACAATTTAATTATGATTACAAGGATTACAATTGTTTTTTATGAGGAAACAGAGGGAGCATATATATATATTTATATATATATATATATATATTAGTATTATTTTGATTTATTTATTTATTTTTTGATTTGTTTTTTGCATGACAGAATTATAATTATTTGTTAATTAAGAACTTTACAGAAAAGTCAAGACTTAAAACCTGGAAAAATGATTTTTCAATGTATCCATCATGTAAAAAAATGAATGAAAAACAAGGTAATATGAAAAAAATGCATAATTATTTGAATTTATAAAATTTCTCTGAAATTGTGCTACAAGGAATACTGAATTTTAGAAGTATGCAGGAATACTCAGGTATTTAATACATCATTAAATATTGATGAAATCCCCCCCTAAAAAATATAATAAATAAAACACAATAAAATATATATTAAAATGTGTGTGTATATATACATCTATATATATATATATATATATATATATATATATATATACATATATATATACGGTGTATATATATGTATATATATTTATACAAATATATATATATATTTATACAAATATGTATATATATATATACTGTGTATATATACATATATATATATATATTTATACAAATATTTATATATATATTTATACAAATAAATAAATATATATATATATACATATACACACATATATATATATATATATTTACATATATATATTTATACAAATATGTATATACATTTATACAAATATGTATGTATATACTGTGTATATATATGTATATATATATATATATTTATACAAATAAATATATATATATATAGATATATACATATATATATATACATATATATATATATATATATATATATATATATATACGTATATACATATATATCTATCTATATATATATATATATATATATATATATATATATATATATATATATATATATATATAAATATATATATATATACACACACAAACACACACACACACACACACACACACACAATTCAAATAAATATAAATTTGTGGTACAAGAAATAAACAATTTTAGCATCTTGAGAACATACTCATGTGTTTACAATACATTACTAAATATTGATGTAGTATTAAATCAAACATAAGTAGAAAGTATAAACAATACAAAAAAATTCCTCTAAATTTGTCATGCAAGAAATAAACTATTTTAACATTATAAAGACCCATTGAAATAAAGTACAAACATATTGATTTAATATTGATTCAATCAAAATAAATATCAAAAAATGACAAAAGTCTGATTAAAAAAAGCTCAGTATTTAGCATACCAATGATATACTCATGTTTTCAAATAAAGTATAAACATATCAATTTGTTATAAAATATTTTTACATACTAAGTATACTGGCGAAAACAGTAAATGCGCCCTATATGTTCTGTTTGTTTTGCCTTGTCCATGTATTCATGAAATTGACAGCTGCTATAGTTTGAGACATTTTAAATGTTTAAATTTTATAATTAATTAGTAAATATATAATAGATTTATTTGTCTCAAGGTGTTTGTTGTTTTTTTGTTCAAATATAACTGCTTCATCTTAATGATTTGGTTAATAAATACCGACATTAATTATTTTTCATTTTTATGTGCATTTGTAAAACAATGTCCAAATGTCTTCCCAGCAGGCACAAGACATTAAAACAACTTTGAGAACTTGTTGAATTAGGTCCTGACGTTGAGCAACTCAAATCTAATATTAAAACTACATGCCTTTTGACAATGTTAAATCAATGTTTGATTCTAACGTTGATTTGACCTTCGATTTTGGGTCATTTTCCAACCAATATTTTCCAACACAATCACAACGTTGAAAAAACATGCTTTTTGACAAAGTTTATTCAATGTCAGGATGTGATGTTGATTTGACCATTGATATCTGGTCATTTCCCAATCAACAACGTGGATCCAATGTTAAGATCTCAACCAACGTTGTTTTAATTTACGAACTCAACTATTTTGCAAAAATGTTTCAAAGTCAGATTAAAGAACATATACATATAATCAACGTTGAATCAATGTCTTGTGCCTGCTGGGTCGTGCTTATTTCAGATCATAGTTTTCGATGCTATGCAAACATTAGTACAGTATATTCATCCACTTCCTGACACTGACGGCTCTTGACGTTTTGATGAGGATTTTTTGTAAAAACAAATGTTTGATCTTACAGTGACATTGTGAAGATTCCAGACAGATCATTTCCCTTTCTGTGTGTGTGTGCGTGTGTGTGTGTGTGTGTGTGTGTGTGTGTGTGTGTGTGTGTGTGTGTGTGTGTGTGTGTGTGTGCGTGCGTGTGTGTGTGTGTGTGTGTATGTTCTTGTATTTGTACCCTTCTTGAGACATCAACAAGGAAAAGTACCTTCCATATGAGGACCGCTGAACAAGTTAGGACCGAAATCATGGTCCAAATACAGAAAACCATTGCATCTAATAGAGAGCCAAATATTAGAGTCTATGAACATTGCTCCAAAGTCAGGATTTTTTATTAATTTAATTTGCATATAAAAGTAAACATTGACAGGTGCAAAGGTAGCAATATATGATAAAACAAGACGGCAGCCTAAGAAGGACTTCCCTATTCATCCCCCCAAAAAAACCCGCCAGGTGAACAGCTGATTTTACGACTTGCGGTGCTGACAAAAGACAACCCGCGTCCCATATGTGACCATAGGATGAACAAATACACTATGGTGCTAAAACTATAGTGGCCATTAACTCTTAGCTTCTACAGCTGGGTTACTCAAACTGTGGCACAGGGGACATCTGTGGTTTGTGACTCCTTTGTCATCGGCCTTAAGCACATTACAAAAAAAGAAATCTCATTTGCATCCCTGACGGTGAAATCTATCAAAATTAGGGTGTTCCCAAAAAGGAGGGATTTTTTCAAATTGACTTTGTGTTGCTTTTAAAAGTGTTCCCTCTCTGGTCAACATACCAAATAACAAGTGTGTGTAAAAATTTAGAGTGCTCCCCCTCTGGCCAACATATGTAATAACAAGTGTGTGTAAGAAATGAAAATGCGCCCCCTTTGGCCAAAATTAATAAAAATAAAAATACATATCTATATAGAGACATATTGTAATAACTGGAAGTAAATAATGAAGATTAAAAACCAATGACAAAAAAATTTTACTAAAAGCTTTCCTTTTTTATATTTGCATAGCATGTATATATTATTAATGTTGTAAATACAAATCTTTATACATCTAGAAAGGGTGGTCCTAAAGAGGTAGGCATTTTTTCGGAGGTTTCAAGACGATAACAAATACAAGAATGTGTGCGTGTGTGTTTGTGTGTGCGTGTGTGTTAGTGTGTGTGTGTGTGTGTGTGTGTGTGTGTGTGTGTGTGTGTGTGTGTGTTTGAGCATTTGACGATGATGAGCGTCTTGACATGTCTTCATATGAGAGCTTCAGAGGTGGGGGCAAGGTCAGGTATAGCCTGAAAGGATTACCACGGATTGGCTTTATTTCTGAGTCAAGCTATAAAGAGTCATTGCTGCAGAAATATACTTAAAATGTATATATGGACTATTTATAGGAGGAATAAACTGCGAGCTGCTGCAAGACTGTGTGAGCGTCAGAGGAGGTGATGGTTTAAAAAAGAAAAGGCAAAAAGAATGACGAGAAAGCCAAAAATAGTTCAAGGGACGTCGAGATATGAATAATTGAAGACTGAGACTCTATTAATACTTGATCAGCATCAATGAAATCAAGAATCCCGACTGACTTGTGCTGGAAAAGCTTGTGTGTATTTGATGTTGGGTTGTAGTTATTTCCACTGCTGGTTGTGGTTTATAAATCTGCCCACTTTATTAGGCGTCTCTTATTCTACAAGAGTAATATCACAAATAATCCATCCATCTATCCATTTTCTACCGTTTGTCTCGTTCGGGGTCGCAGGGGGTGCTGGAACCTATCTGAACTGCATTCGGGTGGAAGGCGTCGTACACCCTGGACAAGTTGTCACCTCATCACAAGGCCAACACAGATAGACAGACAACATTCACACTCACATTCACACATTAGGGTCAATAAAGTGTTGCCAATCAATAAAAAATAATAATAGATAGTACTTTATTGATTCCTTCAGGAGACTTCCCTCAGGATATAATAATATTTTAATACAATTTTAATAAATAATAAAAATGCTTTTGACATATTCTGGGGAGACCGAGCCCACAAGATGGAAACATTTTTTAAAAAGGTGACAAAAAGAAGATTTTTTTCCATTTAAAATCAATTATATTTGTTTGTAAATGTAAAAAAAAATTGCTGTTGGTTCTAAAAGACACATAGTTCTCTCCATCGAATTCCCTTTCCAAAACACACTGCAACTATAGGGTATTTTGACAAAAGTACATTCACACACACGCACACAATTTAGTACAAAAATTTCGAGGACTTAGTAGCACATGTCTGTGAAATTTGAGCAAGGTTGTTAAAAAAAATCCCATCCTTTTTGTTGCAATAATGGATAAGATTGAAGTTAAAAATGTGTGCACTTTTATGCAGTACATATGTGTTTGCTGTCTAATTGGAAAGAATGAATACATTTAGTCAGAACAAATAAGGTTCTTTATTGACGCATTTTATTTCCAGGCGTTTGGGGGCCACATGAAATGATGTGGCAGGCCAGATGTGGCCCATGGACCATGAGTTGTTTCGACCTATGCTCTAATTTGTCTCCGTGGCACGGCTGTATCATTTATAGATTGTTCTGCACTTTTCAATGACGCCGCAATGTTGTTGTCTTTACCCCACACCGCACTGCTCCACAAGCAGCCGGGTGACAACTGCTGCTGTGCAAAACAGAATGCTAAAATAAGATGCAAACACCGTGAGTAGACAGGAAGTCAGTGCTGAATCAGCAAGGGGCAAATCTTAGGACGTTTGCACAGAAGCCTTTTCTTTTAATGAGGTCCAGCGTGGTGTCTTTAAATACACACTCTTTATTTGCATTCATTTGTGAAGTGAAGTGAATTATATTTATAGAGCGCTTTTCTCTAGCGACTCAAAGCGTTTTACAGAATGAAAGCCATTATCTACATCTTTAAGCAACATTTAAAACTGTGTGGGTGGTGAAGTGTCTTTCCCAAGGACACAACGGCAGTGACTTGGATGGCGAACCAGGAAGCCTCTACCAATCGAGTCTCGCCGCCCATAGTCTGTTTCATTCAGGCTATGGGCATGACTTCTGTGTTCACTAGGGAAACTAAAAGTTGTTCAATGAGATACTTAAACAGTTTTCTACATGGATTAAAAAAATCTACATTATTACATTTATAATAATAACATATAAGTAGGGCTTCACGGTGGTAGAGGGGTTAGTGCGTCTGCCTCACAATACTAAGGTCCTGAGTAGTCTGGGGTTCAATCCCGGGCTCGGGATCTTTCTGTGACGAGTTTGCATGTCCTCCCCGTGGCTGCGTGGGTTCACTCCGGGCCATACTTGCCAACCCTCCCAGATTTTCCGGGAGACTCCCGAAATTCAGCGCCTTTCCCGAAAACCTACCAGGACAAATTTTCTCCCGAAAATAGAAATTCAGGCGGAGCTGGAGGCCACGCCCCCTCCAGCTCCATGCGGACCTGATTCAGCAATGTTGTGACCCTCTTAAATAGGACAATACTGCCATCTACTGTACATAGAATAGAATAGAATGTACTTTATTGATCCCTGGGGGAAATTTAGCACCACAGTTCGCTCACAATAACAGAACAAAGGTTACTCAAATAGTGAAAGGTAAGTGTGTGTTTTTTTTTGTAACCAGCAAGCACAGTACAGTTAGTAGAACAACTGTGTTTTTATTACTGTGTATTTGATAGGTGCCGTCGGAAATTCAACTATTTATTTTATTTATATACATAATAAAATAAATATATATACCTAGAATTCACTGAAAGTCAAGTATTTCATATATATATATATATATATATATATATATATATATATATATATATATATATATATATATATATATACATATATATATATGTGTGAAATATATATGAAATACTCAAGTTGGTGAATTATACTGCTCCCCTCTTAACCACGCCCCCTGCTTCCAACCACGCCCCCAACCAGGTCTCCGCCCACCCCCGAACACGCCCCCCACCCCCCACCTCCCGAAATTGGAGGTCTCAAGGTTGCCAAGTATGCTCCGGGTACTCCGACTTCCTCCCACCTTCAAAGACATGCACCTGGGGATAGGTTGATTGGCAACACTAAATTGACCCTAGTGTGTGAATGTGAGTGTGAATGTTGTCTGTCTATCTGTGTTGGCCCTGCGATGAGATGGCGACTTGTCCAGCGTGTACACCGCCTTGCGCCCGATTGTAGCTGAGATAGGCACCAGCGCCCCTCGCGACCCCAAAGGGAATAAGCGGTAGAAAATGGATGGATGAATGGATATGTAAGTATAATATTGTTACAAAATAGATTTTTCATGACTGGAATTGAGTGTTTTTGTTTGAGACTGTGAAAAGGTACATGCTTCTACGACATCAAAGTGTTGATTTTCATTTTTATGAACTGAAATTTGGATTGTGAAGTTTTTAAGTTGCAGGGGAACTTTATGCACATGACATACAGTACAGGTGTACGTTTACATGCTGTCCTTCACTGCCCACTGTATTAAGCAACACGAGAAAATAGCTGATTAATCAATGAATTATTAATAAACAAATCAATTCATGACAATAAAACCATAATAAGGAAGGTGATATGAACATTTATTTTAATTTTCAATAATGTTTTTCATAAAAAAAAAAAAAAAGATTTTAGAAGAAGTTATGTTAATACTCTAGACCAGGGGTGTCAAACGTACGGCCTGCGGGCCGGATCAGGCCCACGAACACCTTTCAGCCGGGCCACGGGATGAGTATGCTAAGTATAAAAATGAGCCGTAATTTTTGAATAAAATAAACTGCTGTTCCAAATGTGTTCACTAGATGTCGCAATAGCAATTATTTGTATCTTTTTAGATGATGCTACATGTATGAAAAAATTGATAAACCAAGGTTTAAGGTTCAACTTTATTGTCCCCGTGGGGAAATTTGTCTTTGACACAGTGCATCATTGCTTTCTTAACATACACAAAAACAACAGAACAAAAACACTAGCACAGACACAACCACAACCAGAGAACTAACATTTAAACATCAGAACATGGAGCTTGTTAGACATAGGTGGCACTTTGATGTAGGTATACAATCTACAGTATGGAGATAAAGATAAAGTACCAGTGTGCATTGCACTAGAGCTCATGAATAAAGTGCTGTGCTCTAGTGCAATGCACACTGGTACTTTAAACCACACGATTTTAGTGCACCAGTTGAGGAAAATGATCAAGCTACATAAATAACATACTGCAATTTGATTTTGATATAAAGTTTTTTGTATCTTAAGAGATTGAATATTAACTCCAATGAGTTGACTGATGAAAAATTATCACGTCATTTATTCAGAAAGTGTAAATAACAAATACAGATAGAATACTATTAACCGCAACATGTAAGTGTAAAAAAGATTATGATTTGCACATTTTCAGAATGTGCTTGTTCTATTTTTAAACAAAGGAAACAATCTGAAGTTGTCTCTATTTTTAAGTTATCGTGTCGTGATTTTACCAGTCCGGACCACTTCAGGGTTTATTTTCATCCACGTTTCATCCGATATTTTTGGCCATGACTGTGTGTGTATCTATATATATATATACTTTTTTTTTTTTTTTCTAACCCAATGCGGCCCCTGGATCAAAAAGTTTGGGGTCCCTTGCTGTAAGTAAATGACTGTTATGTAACGCTTTATATCCATTTCCAACCCATCTTTTATCGCAGCGCTCTAGAAAAGAAGCAGGAAAATGGCGAGACCATCGAGCTGTCAGCCGAGGGTCGGCCGGAGCTGGTGGAAGAGAAGGAGTTGCCCGTGGTGGACTGCACGTGCTGCGGCCTGCCCCGACGCTACATCATCGCCATCCTCTCTGGCATCGGCTTCTGCATCTCATTCGGCATCAGGTGCAACCTGGGCGTGGCCATCGTCAGCATGGTCAACAGCCACACCGTCTACAGGGACGACAAGGAGGTCATAGTGGTGAGTCGCAGGTGCGCCAAGTGTTTTTTCTTCCGAAGTGACTTATCTTGCTGCGTCTTGACAGAAAGCTCAGTTCGACTGGGATCCAGAAACGGTGGGCATGATCCACGGCTCCTTCTTCTGGGGATACATAGTGACACAAATTCCGGGGGGGTTCATCTGTCAGAAGTTTGCTGCCAACAGGTCGGTGCCATTTATTGGACTAGAATCTTCTCTTACGCATCTTAATTTCTCTCTTCGTCTTTCCTTCAGAGTGTTTGGCTTTGCTATCGTGGCCACTTCTTTCCTCAACATGCTCATCCCGTCTGCAGCTCGCATGCACTTTGGTTGTGTCATCATTGTCAGGGTGTGTCAAGGCCTTGTGGAGGTGCTGCGCTCTTCTCTATGGCTTCTTTCCCGCCAGAACAGGCCTGGGCAATTATTTTGCCTCGGTGGCCAAATTTAGAGAAAAAAAATGTGTCTGGGGCCCGGTATACCTATATTTAGGAACACTAATACAAAACCTCACAATAATGTCTGATTGAATGCTAAAATTGTTATGACAGACCTCATTGAACGGAATGGAATTTCACATTAAACCCAGAATGTACATATACAATATTAACTACGAACGATAAAACTCACAACATATGAACGTAACACCCTCCCTCGATCGACATATTTTACAATCAAGTGAAACACAACAAAAATACGACAAACAGCAAAATATGAACGCAAAGCATTTAAAGAAAAAAACACCTATACGATCTGATGTATCTGAGATATCACTAAGCTTTAGAACTTTGTTGGAAATATCTCTTTCTGCGTCTGTCCTTGACACCCGCATTTCAGGCTCTCTGTGGCAACAAACCACCCCCACACTGCTTGATGCCTCGTCCGAGATGATGTGACGTAGATTACCATAGTAACTAATTAGATTACCATAATAACTATTTAGATTACCATAATGACTAGTATATCACGCAAAAGCGCAGATTCCAACCACTGAAATACTTTGTATAGTTCAAGACTTCCGGTCATTTGAAAACACCACTGCACATCATAATGGCAGCTACTGTTTCCATCTTAAAGATCTAAAAAAATTATTAGGGAATGTCTGATGGGCATACTTGCCAACCTTGAGACCTACGATTTCGGGGGGTGGGGTGGAGGCGTGGTTGGGGTGGGGGGCGTGGCTAAGAGGGGAGGAGTATAATTCACCAGCTCGAATATTTCATATATATTTCATATATATATATGTATGAAATACTCGACTTTCAGTGAATTCTACCTATATATATTTATTTTATTATATATATAAATAAAATAAATAGTTGAATTTCCGACGGCACCTATCAAATACACAGTAATAATAACACAGTTGTTCTACTAACTGTACTGTGCTTGCTGGTTACTAAAAAAAAACCACTTACCTTTCACTATTTGAGTAACTTTTGTTCTGCCATTTGTGTACTGGCGAGCAATCTCCGAATCCGGGAACATATCCTTCACAGATTTGTTGTACACATCCGCAAAGGAGAACGGGATGTTCCTTCCAGCTATCAGCATAGCTATCTTTGTCTCAGCATAAGTTACACCATAGGGTCTCCATTTTGCGAGGCGGCCCATAATACTGAGTTGTGAACGATTCTGCCCTGCGAACGCTTTGAGATTGCTGACCGTTCATGACTGAGTATATCCATTCTGCCACCGTGTTCAATGGAAAAGTCTGTTCTACAAAATTTACAGGCAACATACCACTTCCCCTTCGAACTCTCCTGGATAAACTGAAATTCTTGTTTCCATTCGTTTTGGAACTTGCAAGCGTATTTCTTCATTTTGCTCGTCGACGGCGTCGCCATGGCTCGTTCTTCTGCTTCGTCTCCTTGTGTGTGCAGTTTTTTATTAAAATCCGTAGATGTTGTAACGTTATTGGGCAGGCAAGCTGTTTGTCTGGTGGGAAAGCGGACGTGAAAACAGGCTGTCCCCACTCAGGTCCGCATGGAGCTGGGGGGGGCGTGGCCTCCAGATCCGGCTGAATTTCGGGAGATTTTCGGGAGAAAATTTCTTTTGGGAGGTTTTCGGGAGAGGGGCTGAATTTCGGGAGTCTCCCGTAAAATCTGGGAGGGTTGGCAAGTATACCCCTGGCCTTAATTTGCCCAGGTTTGCGCTAGTCTTATGTGGAAGGGAACCCACACCCTTGCTCAGATGAAAAGCTACACTGCTTTTTGTCATAGTTGAACACTTTGGTTGAGTGGTTCTCAAACTTTTTTCACCAAGTACCACCATGGACCAGCATTAAAGTACAGTAGCGTAGTAGACTTAAGTATTCGCTAAAAACGAGGCAGAGGTTTTATTTGACAGGCGTATTTGATATTTTTGGCCGTTGTAACATTACATAGTTTGAACAGTACCACTGTGTTTGAATATAGAAAACATTATTTTAATGAAGTGATTCCAGTGAAGAGCTTCTCAATTGTTTTCTGTGGCATCCACCCAGGAAGAAGGAAACATTTTGCGCGAATCCCACCCAACTTCTCCGCCGTGACTATAAATAGTATAATTTGTCTATAAAAATGTTATAAGTACATCCCTGCATAACAATGTATCATTATTAACAATAGAGAAAAGCAGTCATTGCAGGTGCACAAAAAAATGAGCAAGCTGATGTGAAATTACTGCGAGCAACCAAGGACAGAACAGGAAGTGGAAACAAAATGAGAGCGGTAACCAGGAAACAAGAACTAAACATGAGCAAAGTAGAAGAAAACCAGAACAAGACAAAACAAGGAATGACTTGCTACACAGCTCATGACAAATGGCGTACCTCAATGTATCATCTTAAATGGTTCTTTGACAGAGCTCTTAACTCAAAACATTTGTATCTCTAATCATCGTCTCCCACTGAAATTATTTAAAATCAATTCAATTGGTGCCCCCCCCTCCCAAAAAAACAGCACCATTTTAACATGTCTTTGAAAAAGAAAAAAATTACATTTCGATTATAAATATTGTTTAAAAACAAACTACAGTAGTTTTATGAAGTGATGTAATAATAATGTACTACATTTACCTTGGCGAGTGGATTTCTACGGTATCGCCGTCCAGTTGCTTCTCCGTCAAACACACTATCAGCAGCTTCTCCATATTTTCATGGATACATTTTCGCCTTTTAGATATTATTTTAATATCCTAGGCCGGCATTAGATTAATTTTGCTTCAGTATGGTGCAGACTAGCAGTGCTACGCTCTAATTGCTTCACCAATTTGGCAACACGCTCTGTCTTGTTTTTAATGATTTATTTCTTTAAATCAATGAATATCATCCACTTCTTCTTCTCAGCGCTGTCCTTCACAGTCGCTTTATTTTTTCCCATGGTTGGAAAATAAAGTTATGCCCATACCTAGCTATAAGCTAATGCCAGCGAGTATTTAATATAACAGGCAGTTAAGAGTATGTTTACTTCATTATTTACTTCTGTGATGACCGGCTTGTAGTTTTGTAATCAATCAGAAATTTCAAGCAGCTAAAATGCACTAAACATGGATACGTGTGGCGAGAGTATTTGGCATATTTCCCATCATGCATTGTAGTGGATTTAAAATGGGTGTAATTATAAATTATGTTAGGTGCTTAGATGTTTTTATAATAATCAACAAGTTCAGTGAGCAGGTTGTTTTAATTGTGATCCTGTGTTGACTCTCTGTGTTGGTTCCCGTTTGCGCCATGAGTGGGAAAGGTTGTTAGGATTGTTTCATACACTCTAAGTAATAGCTGTACTGAGAAAATGTGGTGAATGGTCCGAAGCTTAAACAGCAGACAAAGTGAATTTAGTACAAACATTTTATTTACCCATAATCAAAAAGTACAAATTTGGAATGAATTGTCCATGCAAACAGACAACGTCCTCCGGAGGACTTGGATGATCGAGAATCATGCAAATCACACATAGGCCTGGTCTACTTGGCCATTTATATGATTCCCTCATGTGTCAAGGTCCCGTTGTTTTGGACCGGTTTGTTCTGCAACATCCTTGAATCCCTTAGTCATAATAAACAATCAAAACATTTTGTAGGATGGTCAGACCGACCATACGTTCAACTCTAACCCACATACTGTATGCTCTTCCAGTGGTTCAGAATAGAAAAAAGAGAATGAGCAGACATTCCACTACTTTCACGTCCTTCTTAATGCTTTTCGACCTCGCTCTCTTTCCGGACTTTGACAGACACAAAATATGGTACCAAAAGGTCAGAAATTCCAGTACATATACATAAAATAAAAATTCATGGTCATTAACCTGCTTTACTCCAATTGTCCACAAGATGGCGGTGAATATTTTTATTGGACTGTCTGCTATGTTAAATGACGTTGTTGGCACCTGTGGGCCAGAATTCTCATTAAACTTGTGACGTATCGTGGGCCAAACTAAAGGCGTCGGCAGGCCGTGGTTTGGACACCCGTGCTCTAGAAATAAAATATATAAATATAAATATAATTCACTTCACTTCACACTGCCTCACACAACAAAAAAGACACACAAACATGTTTATACACAGGATTTTCCCGATCAAATGAATGCTCTGTATTAACTATACAGCCATCTTTAAGGTTTTTCTGTGTCGTCTCTTCCTAGCTAATGTAATGTCTTCCTGTAGGGGGTGTCATACCCGGCCTGTCATGGTATTTGGGCCAAATGGGCACCTCCACTTGAAAGAAGTCGCCTGGCTACGACAGCCTTTTGTGGTGCGTCTTTTTTTATTGTCCACTTTAAAAACTCAAACACTTGTTTGTCCGATGAACCTGTGGTGTTTTGACTTTATATTATATAAAAAAAAAAAAACAGGTTCTTATGCCGGTGCTGTGATCGCCATGCCATTAGCGGGAATCCTGGTCCAGTACTCAGGATGGTCGTCAGTCTTCTATGTCTACGGTAGGAAAGACCTCATGTTTGTTAACCTTTTGAACAAGCATGTGGCAAAGCAGCTTTTTTTTACCCGACAGGAAGTTTTGGCATCTTGTGGTACTGCTTCTGGATCATGGTGTCTTACGAGAGCCCCGCCGCCCATCCCACCATCACCGAGGAGGAGAGGAAATACATCGAGGACAGCATTGGCGAGTCGGTTCAATTTACAGTGACGGTCTGTACGGCTCCTTCGTCGTAACCCGATGACTTGTTG
>NC_084618.1:60959710-61059710 GCF_033978795.1 Nerophis ophidion
AGCATCCTCATGGGCATATCCAATGGGGTGGGCACACTGTCGGGCATGGTTTGCCCGCTTATAGTTGGTGCTATGACAAAACATAAGGTGAGATTTGTCATATATGTTAAATATTGATTTTTTTGCAATTTCATCTATAAACAGTACATTATTAACACAAAAGGAGATCCACATTAAAATGGATAAATGTTTTGTTTAGTAAAGCTTTTTAATATACATGTTAAGTAAATATATTGTTGTGGTTACAAAAGGGAGATGACGGCAAAGACACAGGGGGACGTAATGTATAGATGTTTATTATATATATATATATATATATATATATATATATATATATATATATATATATATATTCAATATATAGGTATATATAATAATACTAAACAATACTAACAATACCTAAACTAAGGAAATGGAGTGTGACAAAAGCAGCAGTGTGTATGTGTGAGGCTACGTGTGAGGTTAGCTGAAGTGTGTGTTACCGAGTGTTGACGAGAGCAAAAGAACAAGGCAGTCCATGGGGCAGACAGATGATCCAGGGGCAGGAGAAAAGTGACAAGGTCCGTGTCCAGGCGAGGGACGAGGATCGAGGAAGACAAAACACGCAAGATCTCCAAGGGGTAAAACTCGGCAAGGAAGGTCCAGCTGCCAAGGAAAAATGGGTTCAAGTCCATGCCGTGACATACATGTACAGTATATATCCTTGTATTTCTTGAGTATCTTTGCTCATGCAAAAAAAAACAACATTAATACAATATGTATATAGTCCATCCATCCATCCATTTCCTACCGCTTATTCCCTTTGGGGTCGTGGGGGACGCTGGTGCCTATCTCAGCTACAATCAGGCGGAATGCGGGTTACACCCTGGACAAGTTGCCACCTCATCGCAGGGCTATGTATGTAAGTAATTGTTTGTATTCCATCACATGACTTCTTTCTGGAAGTGTAAAACAGAAATGGTCAACCAAGCCAAGATGGATGTTGTTGCAAACTATCTGAGTACGCAAGTGGTCTAGATTCATGCAAAAAGAAGACACGACCAAAAAAATCAAACTATGGAAAACAGAATCGATCCATGTACTTTATCAAAAAATATTTTTTAAGCGATATCAAGGAATATCTGTTGGTGGAGTTCCCAGTTATATGGAACAATGTGGTGCTCCGGATCTCATTCTACATGACAAAACAGATGAAAACTTGGAAAAGCATGGAGGTCTACAACTTTTTCGTGTGTGGCTGGGTCAAGGAAATTGGTATCAAGACTCTCCCAAATAAATATGCATTGTTTTTGCTCGAGGAAGTTGCATAAATGATTTACCTTTGCGTCTTGCCAGTACATGTTCAAAACTGCGACGACTAGCACCCGACATCTGACAACATGACTGAATATTCATTTAACAAACTAAGGAGGGGAGAGGTAGAGGGACCTTTTCTGACAAGCTATCATATTGACCCCGATTTTTTTGTTTTGTTAGAAATTTAAATACAAATAATATCAAGATAATACTTCAATTGAAATACAAAACGACTAAAGTATATCAAACAAAGCTTTAACGTAGCGATCACTGCAAACTCGTGCGTTCTACAACACTGCTCCCTTCGACTGGAGTGCGTTCCACTTTTCTCGTCATCTTTGTAAAATCTTGTACTCTTCCGCCAATTCTACATTTATTCTCGAGGAACTCTGAAAAAACTTTTATCCTTTTCACGATTTGAACATTTCCTACAGCCGAAAACAATGCAAGTATAGGGCATTTTTTTCCGAAAAAGGCTAAGTACAGTAGCGCCTAGTACTCATTGAAAACAAATACTGGCTTGACCACCACACATATTTATTGAGACGTCATGTAAATCCAAGCAATACTATATGATTAGTAGGGATACGAATCCTACAACTCATGGTTCAATTCCGATTATTGGATGACAATTCGATTCAGAATTGATACTCTAAATTACAACAGAGGACAGGTTACCATAGCTCTTGGCAGCTGACAAACTTTATGAAGGAGTAAGCCAGAGATTGTCTCTTTTTAAACATTAATATTGGAAAAAAGAAATAGATACAAAGATTTAATAAGATTATAAATACATTTTTAATTGGAATAAATAAAAATTAGGAATCGGATAAAATTTATTTTTTTCAGCACACAAATGAATCATAATAATATATAATGCTACTATGTGGCGAAGTTGGTAGAGTGGCTGTGCCAGCAATCTGAGGGTTAATGGTTCAATCCCCACCTTCTACCATCCTAGTCATGTTCGTTGTGTCCTTGGGCAAGACACTTCACCCTTGCTCCTGATGGGTCCTAGTGAGCGCCTTGCATGGCAGCTCCCACCGTCAGTGTGTGAATGTGTGTGTGAATGGGTGAATGTGGAAATACTGTCAAAGCGCTTTGGGCTCCTTAAAAAGGGGTAAAAAAAAGCGCTATACAAGAACAACCCATTTACCATTTACCATTTAAAGCATATAATACAATAGTATGTACAGTATGTGTCCACCATGATTTGATTAACATGGAACCTGACTTAAACAAGTTGAAAAACGTATTCGGGTGTTACCATTTAGTGGTCAATTGTACGAAATATGTACTGTACTGTGCAATCTACTAATAAAAGTATCAATCAATCAATCAATCAATCAATCAATCAATCAATCAATCAATCAATCAATCAATCAATCAATCGACCAATCGATCGACCAATCGATCAATCAATCAATCAGTAAGCTCCAAATTGTCCAGAACAGGGCAGCAAGGCTGGTTCTGGGTAGTTCACTAAGAACCAATGTTAACCAAATGCATGCTTCTCTTTCCTGGCTAACAGTAGAGAACAGGTTGTCAGCTAATACTCTAATATTGTTCAAATCAGTAACCGGTAGTAAAACTCCTGCTTTTCTAATGGCCCAATGGCTTACAGTAGCACTATACATAATCATAAGACCAGGCCGTCTAGTGAGGAGCATTTTGTACTCCCTCGTTCCAGGAAATCTTTTATTTATTGATCTTTATCGCTCTGGAACAACCTGCCTCGAATGCTCACCGTCATTGAAAGTAAACAGGTTTTTAAAAGGAAAGTAATATTTTATCTGAGTCTGTAAATTAGTTTGCTTGTTGATGATTTTTGTTTGGTTTTGTAATGTGTAGTTATATTTATATGGTAATTATTATTCTGTGACTGTAAATTGTTTGCTTGTTTTCTTATTGATGCTTTTTTTTTCTGTATTGTGTAGTTATAATTATATGCTTTTACTTGCAATTGTATTGAGTTTGTGGACCCCAGGAAGACTAGTGGGTTGTTGTGGCAACCAGCTAATGGGGATCCTTAATTTAAAAAAAAAAACATATATATATTTATATATATATACATGTATATGTATATGATTAAAAATAAAGTTTATTTAGTGTTTAGATAAAAAATACATCATATCTGGTTTTCTTCGTTAAACAACAGTATTGTTTTTTTCCAATACATATACTTAAATCAATCAATCAATCAATCAATCAATGTTTATTTATATAGCCCTAAATCACAAATGTCTCAAAGGACTGTACAAACCATTACGACTACAACATCCTCGGAAGAACCCACAAAAGGGCAAGAAAAACTCACACCCAGTGAGCAGGGAGAATTCACATCTAGTGGGACGCCAGTGACAATGCTGACTATGGGAAACCTTGGAGAGGACCTCAGATGTGGGCAAACCCCCCCCTCTAGGGGACCGAAAGCAATGGATGTCGAGCGGGCCTAACATGATACTGTGAAGGTTCAATCTATAGTGGCTCCAACAAAACCCATAAAGACAAATCATTGTTTTTATTTCTGCATTTCTTTTTACATTGTTCATTTGTGTTGATTTAAAAAAAGGGCAATGTCATTAATCAATTTTGTGCTGCGAACCAATTAAAAAAAACTGCGGCGCACAAACTCGGGAGAGGTAGAATTACTCTAAAAAGGTCATTAAATATAACTATGTACACTGCAATCTTACTTACTGTAGTTGTTAAGGGTGAACATCTTGACGGTATAGTGCTTGCCCAAATTGATTTTGCACTTACTGGAAAGGCTTGGAGACTCAGAGTAACAAGCAACAAGCGGTAGAAAATGGATTAGAAAGGACAGATTTAAAACAAAAAATAATAACAAAAAATGAAAAAAAAAAATTATAAATAAAAATTTAACTTGGGACTTCCTGCAGAACAGATCTCGAACGCTGGCGGGCCGAATCTGGCCCGCAGGCCGTAGTATGGGGACCCCTGCTTTAGACAATCCTGCTTTTGATGCTCACATGGCGGCCACGTTAGAGGCATATTTTCACCCCCAAAATGTGCCACTATATATGTATTTTAAATTAGACGTTCTACTGTATTCCACAAATTCCTCCTTTAATGGTTTGATACCCTGTCTTTCCTTGTAGACACGTGAAGAGTGGCAAGGCGTTTTTCTCATCGCTGCGCTCGTACATTATGGAGGTGTCATTTTCTATGGTGAGTTCACTGTCCCACAATAGTGAGTACAACATTTACAAACATTGGAAATGTCTCACACCTGTGTGCCCCAGTGGCCTAATGGATAAGGCACTGGCCTCCTAAGCCAGGGATTGTGGGTTCAAGTCCCATCTGGGGTGTGAGTGTGTTCTATTCTAACCTAAACACTTCTGCAATTCTTACATGGTTTTGAGCTGCTTTCGTAGCTAAAAATTAGTAGCAGTTATCGCACCCTGTAGTCACATGAGTGCCTTTTGACCAATCATTGAGGAGATGGCCTGAAACCAAGTTGGCCATACTCTCTGTATACACGACTCTGACGGGTGGTACACCTACCACAGTTTGGGAATCATTGCTCAAGACATGAAATAACATCCTTGAGTCATCATTACAGTCGTTTAATCCAACATAGTAATGCTGAGCCAATCAGTGGCCACGATACTGAACAGCACGCTCCGATTCATTTGGTCTTCCCTAGTGGCCAATACTACTGTAGTATTGATTGTTTTAGTAGATTTAGCCATTTCTATGTTTGAAAATGCTTTTTAGACTGAAAAAATGTAGAATATGCTTAAAAAAGTCAAAGAACATGCAATGTGGTGAAGCGAATTATTGTTTAATAGCACTTTTTCTCAATTGACTCAAAGTGCTAGACAATGACAAACCCATTATTTACATTTACACCTGTGCAGTTGGCACAGCGAGCAATTTATTTTATTTATTTAGCCTTTATTTAACCAGGTAATAATCCCATTGATATCAAAGATTTATTTTCCAAGGGAGACCTGGCCAAGAGGGCAGCAGTAAGGTTACAATAAAAACAGTAAACAACACATAAAACATCACATTTACAACATTAAAACTTGCTCACATCACACATGTGCATACAGACAAGGTAGACTGCAATCCTTTCACAGAAGTTTTAAACTCATTCGATGTAACAAGGGTTTGAAGTTGAATATTCGATCTTATGGTATTCCAAGCCTTCGGTGCTGAAAACCTAAATGCTTTCTTGCCCAGTTCAGTTCTTACTTTGGGGATGACAAATTGAAGAACATTCATTGAACGCAGATTGTGACTTCCTTATTTTTTTTGTTAAAAGACAAGATAGATAAGATGGAGTGACACAAAGAATGGTTTTGTAGATGAAAACATACCAATGATTGATGCATCGAGCACATAAAGATGTCCAGTTAACCATTGAGTATAAGACACAATGGTGAGTAAGGGGAGCGCAATGGTGATGAATCTCAGTGCCCCGTGGTACACACTATCCAGCTTGTGGAGACAACCAGCAGTAGCATTCATGTACAACACATCTCCATAGTAAATAACAGGTAAAAAGGTTGTTTCCAACAATTTCTGTTTCACAGTACAAGAAAAGCAAGACTTGTTTCTATAATACAATCCCAGAAAAAGTTTCAGTTTTTTTTAAAACATATTGAATGTGGTCCTTAAAACTCAAATGGTCATCAATTAAAAATCCCAAATATAAAAGCAAGGTGAGTGAAGGATCTTGCTGCCCTAGGATAGTGATTCTCAACCTTTTTTCAGTGATGTACCCCCTGTGAACATTTTTTAAATTCAAGTACCCCCTAATCAGAGCAAAGCATTTTTGATTGAAAAAAAGAGATAAAAAAGTAAAATACAGCACTATGTCATCAGTTTCTGATTTATTAAATTGTATAGCAGTGCAAAATATTGCTCCTTTGCATAGTGGTCTTTCTTGAATTATTTGAAAAAAATTATAGAAAAATAACTAAAAACTTGTTGAAAAATAAACAAGTGATTCAATTATAAATAAAGATTTCGACACATAGAAGTAATCATCGACTTAAAGTGCCCTCTTTGGGGATTGTAATAGAGATCCATCTGGATTCATGAACTTAATTCCAAACATTTCTTCACAAAAAAAGAAATCTTTAACATCAATACTTATGGAACATGTCCACAAAAAATCCAGCTGTCAACACTGAATATTGCATTGTTGCATTTCTTTTCACAGTTTATGAACTTACATTCATATTTTGTTGAATTATTATTCAATAAATATATCTATAAAGGATTTTGGAATTGTTGCTATTTTTTGGAATATTTAAAAAAATTCTCACCTACCCCTTGGCATACCTTCAAGTTACCCCATTGGTACGCGTACCCCCATTTGAGAACCACTGCCCTAGGACACATTGGCAGTGACTTGGATGACGAAAGCTGGGTTCGAAAATGGAACCCTCAAGTGTCTGATCAGCAGCTCTACTATCTGAGCCCCAACATGGGTGTCAAACTCGTTTTTTCATTGAGGGCTGTCCTCAAAGGCCCTCAATGAGCTGTCCTCAGAGGGCCGCGGGTAACAGTAAAAAATATGTAAATAATTAATAAATGTACAATAATTTACAAAAGCCTTTACATTTGCCTTTTCTTTATATACTAATTAATGAATGACTTGCTTTGAAATCATAAATCAAGGTGGCTGGCAGATAAAGAAGTATTCATAATTATTCTAACAAAAACAACTTGTTCCAGGGTGTACGCTGCCTTCCGCCAGAGTGCAGCTGGGATAGACTCCAGCCCAACAGACCTCTGTGAGGAACACGTGTTGGAAAATGGAAAAATCTTTGGAATATATATAATGTTGCATGATTGGATAATAATGAAAGTGAAAGGATGTGCAATTGCATGTGGTACAAGCAATATAGTCAACACTGAAAGATCGAAGAGAGTCACTAAGAAAGTTCCATCCATCCATTTTCTACTGCTTGTCCCCTTTTGGGGTCGCAGGGCGTGCTGGAGCCAATCTCACCTGCTATCGGGCGGAAGGGGGGTACACCCTGGACAAGTCGCCACCTCATCACAGGGCCAACACTGATAGACAGACAACATTCACACTCACTAAGAAAGTTGAGACTTTAAAGGCCGGCCGCATCAGTGACCGCCAGCCTTGAGTGGGTGTAACAACTAGATATTTTTGGTTCATCTGTCCAACCACCCAAAAACTCAACACCCCAGATGGGACTTGAACCCACAATCCCTGGCTTAGGAGGCCAGTGCCTTATCCATTAGGCCACTGGGGCACACATACTGCAGCATGTTGACAATTAGCACATGGAGTGTGCACCAATTGAGCACGAATGGCTGTGTGGATGGATGTGTGTGTGCAGTACGAGGATCAGCAACCCGCGTTTCTCTAGCCGCATGCTGCTCTTTAGTGCCGCCCCAGTGGCTCCCTGAAGCATTTTTAAAAAAGGATTGAAAATTGATAACGCATGACACATCTGTATGTAATATTGGCTTCATTTCTGATGGTTGTGTGTCATGTTGTTCCAGACCACAGCAAACATTTCCTAGCTTTACAAATATTGTAATAAATCCATTAGAAGAAGACAGTCTGCCATTTCCTTTAATTTGGACACACACATCTATACAGTACCTTTGGCCATTAAAAGCCAGTATTTTCCAGGAGTTATCTAACCTTCCGAGTAGCCTATGATTTATGGATGTTTTCTAATGTTGTGAAAATGCGTAGAATAAATATAAAATTTCACTATTTCTGTCAACAAAGATTTTCTTCAGCCTGCGACACATAGTCATTTTGATAGTAAACTAATATACCTAATAGACACTTACATCATGTGTTGCAAGACTTATATAAGGCTTTTTCATTTTTTGCGGCTCTGTACAGATTAATATTTTGTATTTTTTGTCCAATATGCATGTGCCTCACAATACGAAGGTCCTAAGTAGTCCTGGGTTCAATCCCGGGCTCGGGATCTTTCTGTGTGGAGTTTGCATGTTCTCCCCGTGACTGCGTGGGTTCCCTCCGGGTACTCCGGCTTCCTCCCACCTCCAAAAACATGCACCTGGGGATAGGTTAATTGGCAACATTACATTGACTCTAGTGTGTGAATGTGAGTGTTAATGTTGTCTCTCTATCTGTGTTGGCCCTGCGATGAGGTGACGACTTGCAAGGTGTACCCCACCTTCCACCCGAATGCAGCTGAGATAGGCTCCAGCACCCCCCGCGACCCCGAAAGGGACAAGCGGTAGTAAATGGATGGATGGCTCTCGGGTTACCGACGCCAAGTGTAGTACAATGATGCTGCTGTACAAGCTGTTGTCCCTGTTGAATGGCGGTTTTCTCAAACTTTTTCCACCGAGTACCACCTCAGAAAAAACTTGGCTCTCTAAGTACCACCTAATGACCAACATTCAAATACAGTAGCGTAGGAGGCCTAAGTATTCCTCAAAAACAAGGGTGATGGTTTATTTAACAAGTGTATTTAATATTTTAGCCACTGGAATATTACACACAATTTGAACAGTAACACTATGTTTGAATATAGGGAAATGAAACACTGTACTTTAATCAAGAGATTCTTTAGCTTACCACTAGATGGACCGCAGTTTGAGAATCACTGCTTTAGAAGAGATACTGCAATCAAAACTTCATTAAACTTCATGCTTTCAGGCCTCTTTGCATCCGGGGAGAAACAAGCGTGGGCTGAGCCGGAGCAGCTGAGCGACGAGAAATGCGGCATCTTGGATGAGGATGAGCTGGCCAATGAGACGGAGGAGCTGTACCGCACCAGCGGCGGCGGGGGCTACGGCGCCACAAACCAGGCAGCAGACCCCAACGGGGGCGCGGGAGGAGGCTGGGTCTCGGACTGGGACAAAACGGAGGAATACGTGCAGCCCGCCGGCAGCAACAATTACTATTATGGCGGCGGCGAGGAAGAGTTGACATAAGAAGGCACCAGACTGGGAACGTTTACAGCAACTGGAGCAGCTTCACTTGGTGGCAGGAGAAACTTTGAACATGGTTGGGATTTGACATGGAACCAAGTCTGCCTGCATTATTATTATGATTATTAATACTATCTTTGAGAGAGACTGCACAGTGGACATTAGTGATTGTGTGTTTGTGCGTGGTTGCGTTGTGTGTGTCTTTGGACAGCCTATTGGTGAGGCCGGCAGCACTTCTTTACTCTTATTTACTTTAGGCATTTCTTGTTGAAATCACTGGATTTGGAAATGATTTGTATTCCACTAATACACAAACTTCAAAATGTGTCAACGAAATGATTTCTCCTTTATGTCAGCACATTTTGTGCCAATTTCACTATCATTTCTCATCATTTGCTGCGCCAAACTCTCTGACGAAATGTCTCAAGTTTGGTTCTGTGGTTATCATCACACTTCCCCTCTTTGTCATCATTGGTGGAAAAAGTCAAAGAAAAAGCAATTTTGTTTGAATTTTTTAGCCCTTTTTTTTTTTTTACCCAGTTTACAATTCCAAAATTGTCCCACTTTTGGAAATTTTTTTGGCTTTTCAAATGAAAGCGTGGACAAAAAAAACTTTAGGGTAGCTGTACTTTAATGTATTAAATCCAACATATAACACTACAGTGAGTATTATGTCAATTCCAGTATTCAATGTTATTATTTTCACAATTTTACTGTTGGATTTCATTTGTTCTGTATTGTAAGCTACAATTATAAATTCACATGTTTAATAAATTCTAGAAGTGATACATCCTGTTCATTAATTCTTCCTTTCTCATCTTTCCATCACTTCCTGAACCCCCTCCCAACCTCCCTCCTGGATGGTTTTATGTTTCCCATAATGTCCCCGCTCCCACTCCAGACAACAAATTGATCGCCAAGCTGAAGTGCTATAGGGCGTGTATACAAGAGAGGAAAAATAGATTTTGATGGTACAGCACATGTAAAAAATGTTTTTTGTTTTTTATAAATGACTCATACTTGTGGCTCGGAGACTCGCCTTACTGTCCTGCTCTGGAGTCTAAAATCAACAGGATTATCCTGCATCCATCTGGCAGGAGGAAGAGGAGGGTTGAGGAATATCACAGCATTCAACCTTTCAGGTGTTGTCAAACCTTGGCACACCATTAATACAACTTGATAGTAAATAACAGTGAGATAATGCACCATACTGGCAAAAATGGTTCAATGATCAAAACAGACATAGATATAAAGGGCACATTCAGTTTACATTTACATTTGATTTGTAATATTCTTCCCATATATCATGTTGACTGAAGAAAGCAAGAACATTATAAGTAAAACTATAGTTCTAATTCTGTGTGAAGTCTACTCATTCATTTTGAATTCATAGCGTGTTTTTGTAGTTACTTCTAATAACCACTAGATGCCAGTATAGACCAATTTTCCTTAACATTAGGAACACTTGCAACTTGAAACTACTGTACGTCTAAGAAAATGATCATTTATAATACAAAAAGTCAAATCAAATACGATGAGCAATAAAAAAAATTGAAAAAAATTAACAAATATGAACCTATTTAGTTAATATTATTTTATTGACTATATTTTACTATAGTACTTTCACTAAACATAATGAAACAATATTATCTACTTTATTGATATTGAGCTTATCATATAACTCATAAATTATGTTAAAAAAAAACAATGATGTCTGCAATCATATGGTGTGTGGTGGTTTGGCTTAGAAAACAAATAATAATGTTATGATCAGCTGCCCGGATCATATGTTTAGGTTCTTGAGACTTTTTGTATTATGTTCTGTTAGTGTTTGACTTCTTTAGTTCCTGGTTGCACTTCCTTGTTTGTTTTGTTACCATAGTTACGTATTAGTTTCACCTGCCACTTTTCCCGGATGCACACCTGTTTTGTAATTACTGTCTGGATTTAAGCCTGCCTCTTTCGTTTATTGTGTCTGGCTTCCACACCAGCACCTGATCCAAGTCTGGTTTCCACACCAGTACCTGCTCCAAGGCTGGTTCCCACACCAGCACCTGCTCCAAGGCTGGTTCCCAAACCAGCACCTGCTCCAAAGCTGGATCCCACACCAGCATCTGCTCCAAGGCTGGATCCCACACAGCACCTGCTCCAAGGCTGGAGCCCACACCAGCACCTGCTCCAAGGCTGGATCCCATACCAGCATCTGCTTCCACGACGACGAAGCCGCCGCTTCTTGCTTCCACGGCGACGACGACGCCGCCTCATGCTTGCACGGCGACAGCGGCTCCGCCTTCGGCTTCCACGGCGACGACGACTACGCCTCCTGCTTGCACGACAATGACGGCTCCGCCTCCTGCTTGCACGACGACGACGGCGCTGCCTCCTGCTTCCACGGCGACGACGCCGCCGCCTCCTGTTTCCACGACGACGTCTCAGCGACCCCGAGCTGGCCTGCTGCACAAGCAGCAATCAGGCGCCTGCAAGCGGCTCTTTCGGAGGTCAGTGTATGGACGCCAGTGGCGCAAACAGTAGCGACACACAAGACTTTGTCTTAGAACTCTCCGGCTGCTTAACATCTGGCACCACTCACAGCCAACTTCTCAGCGGCCACCAATGTGGCCTTTTCGAGGTCGCCCGCCTCGACAAATGCAGCAGCCGCGTTCCATTTTCCGCCGCCACCTGACTTGTCCCCGGTGAATTCAGGGACACAGGGCCTGGCAACACTCTGCTATTTCCTCCCTCCGCCCTCCCTTGACTCATGTACTATCTTATAAATGGGGGGGGGGGTTTAAGTTATTTTCTGGGGACATCTGGAATCTGTCCCTTAAGGGTGGGGGGGGCCTGTTATGATCCGCTGCCCGGATCATATTATGTTTAGGTTCTTGAGTCTTTTTCTATTATATTCTGTTAGAGTTTGACTTCTTTAGTTCCTGGTTGCACTTCCTTTTTTGTTTTGTCACCATAGTTACGTATTAGTTTCACCTGCCACTTTTTCCAGACGCACACCTGTTTTGTAATTACTGTCTTGATTTAAGCCTGCCTCCTTCGTTCATTCTGTCTGGCTTCGTATTTTCTGTTTCACACAACGAGTAACGACTTTTGTTCCCCAGTTCTGGACTTGATTTTTATACTCCATAATTCGTATTTTAGGGAAATTATTTCACCACCGTAAGGCCCGATTCCAACCATCCATCCATTTTACCACTTATTCCTTTTGGGGTGTCGGGGGGCTCTGGTGCCTAGCTCAGCTACAATCGGGCAGAAGGCGGGGTACACCCTGGACAAGTCGCTGCCTCATCACAGGGCCAACACAGATTGACAGACAACATTCACACTCACATTCACACACTAGGGCCAATTTAGTGTTGCCAATCAACCTATCCCCAGGTGGATGTCTTTGGAAGTGGGAGGAAGCCGGAGTACCCGGGGGAACCCACGCAGTCACGGGGAGAACATGCAAACTCCACACAGAATGATCCGTAGCCCGGGATTGAACCCCAGACTACTCCAGGCCTTCGTATTGTGAGGCAGACGCACTAACCCTCTTCCACCGTGAAGCCCTCAGGCCCAAATACCAGCGATAAACGTCAGATTACTGCAGAGAATGAAATAAAATATAAAGTTTATTCAAAAGTAATACAACAGTAATATATAGCATTATATATTACTGTATAAAATATATATTACTATATTGTAATATAGTATTTCAAGACTAAGTTATGATTGGTTTTGCCTCAAAGTCTGAGAAGTAAACCAATGCATATTAAATTGTAACTCTCAGTCAGTTCATCACTATTGTATTGTGAGTAAATTAATTCAGGCCAGGTCCAAACATGGTGACTATTTTGTTGAATAGCGTCTCTAATGACTCACAATGCTGTACAATGAGACCTTGTGATGAATTGTAAGGAAGATGAATGAAGCTCCTCCAGCAATAAATCACAAACATTACATTTGGTGCAGCCTTAATTATCTGTGCAACTGCTTTTTTCTTGCTCCTTTTTGTACTCCAAAACATTTCCCCCTATCAAACTCTAAATTGAATGAAAAAAGATTCAATGTGTAAAGGAGGAAAAAAACGAGTGAGATTGTAACAAATGACTGGACCACTATTCTCTCTGATATACTGCTGTTTAATGAACACAGTCAGGGAGAGACAGAAAGCCTGTTTGAAGTCAATGATTGAGTTTTTTATTCATTCTATAGCTTAACTTGCTGATAATGATGGAAATGATCAAGATTTCACAGATTAACACAGTTGCAGTGTGTATAGCAGTGGTGGGTGGTGCGTTTCCCACCTAGGCCTTCAGTGATGTCCGACTTCAATGATAATCTCTCAAAATACCAACATTTATGTCACCACATGACCAATGCTGGATAAATACTATACAGGAACACATTTACGCACTACTGGGCATTGTACAAAACGGGTTTAAAAATCAATAAGCCCGCATTAGCAATTAAAATATATCTTATGTGGTACTGTCAAAATTGAAATTGTAAAAAACATTTTAACCGTGAAAAGATTAAAGAAATAAAATATCTGAACTCACATTTCATTGACAGCTGAGCTAACTTCCGGGTTTGGTCGACATGGTCTCACAAGATGTAGTTTCTCTTTAAATATCCTTCTTTAAAATGGCCTTGCAAATATATCTTGTCTTGTCTAATCATAAAATATGCAGATGAGATGTGTTGGCTGACTTCTTAAAATTTACTCCATAACGTGCTCATCAAAAACATCCCGCTGCCGGTAAATGGGTTATACTTGTATAGCGCTTTTCTACCTTCAAAGTACTCAAAGCACTTTGACACTATTTCCCCATTCACCCATTCACACACTGATGGCGGGAGCTGTCATGCAAGGCCCTAACCACAACCCATTAGGAGCAAGGGTCTTGCTCAAGGACAAGATGGAGGTGACAAGGTTGGTAGAAGGTGGGGATTGAACCAGGAACCCTTAGGTTGCTGGCACGGCCTCTCTCCCAACATCGCCACGTCGTCCCCAGCTGGCATGTCTACATTAAACCTAAACGGGGCTACTGCACATGTTCTTCACTACTGTGGCATGCTGGGTAATGGAGTTCTTATGTTACCTGTTAAAGTTTTTTTATTTAAGTACACCTTAATCAGAGCAAAGCATTTTTGGTAGAAAAAAAGAGATAAAGAAGTAAAATACAGCACTATGTCATCAGTTTCTGATTTATTAAATTGTATAACAGTGCAAAATATTGCTCATTTGTAGTGGTGTTTCTTGAACTATTTGGAAAAAAAGATATACGGATAACTAAAAACTTGTTGAAAAATAAACAAGTGATTCAATTATAAATACATATTTCTACACATAGAAGTAATCATCAACTTAAAGTGCCCTCTTTGGGGATTGTAATAGAGATCCATCTGGATTCATGAACTTAATTCTAAACATTTCTTCATAAAAAAAAAGAAATCTTTAACATCAATATTTATGGAACATGTCCTCCACAAAAAATCGTGCTGTCAACACTGAATATTGCATTGTTGCATTTCTTTTCACAGTTTATGAACTTACATTTATATTTTGTTGAAGTATTATTCAATAAATATATTTATAAAGGATTTTTGAATTGTTGCTATTTTTAGAATATTTAAAAAAAAATCTCACGTACCCCTTGGCATACCATCAAGTACCCCCAGAGGTACGCGTACCCCCATTTGAGAACCACTGACCTAGCTCATAACTCACAATATATACACTGTATCTGTCTTAGGCCATCTCGAAGGCCTTACTGACAACAACGTGTGATCTGATTGGCTATCGCAACTGTCTGTCAACTGTATGTCCCTGTTCACTTACAGTGCACAGACGCCTGCATTGCTGAATCTGAAGGCCTCTGGCAGATTTTGTGCAGCATGGCAACATGAGATAGCTGAATTCTGATTGGATAAAACTCTATAACCTAAAAACAACAGCGCTGGAAGGAACATAATATGACAGGAAGAGAATATGAACACAATTAGATATTTAGGGAAAGTAAATTAAAAAAAATACTTTAATCTTTAATTATAATCATCATTTCTGGTTATATTAGGCCAGCAGAGAAGGCCTTGTTGGACTTGACGGCATACCACTGGTGTATGTAGTATGCACTTTTGACATCAAAAAATACACTTATAAAAAACTAAATATGTTTCAAAGCATGACTGACAACGGTTGATTAAAATGGTGTTAGGAGAAACACCCCTCCGCCTTGAGAGTAATTTGGTACGTTCCACAGCCTCCTCATTAACCTACGAGTTTGGCCTCTTCTGATTGGTCAGCAAAACAGGAAGTGCTGCAATCAAGTAGCCACAGGTAAGTTGATCGAAGCTATGAAGAAAGGGCGATACAAATATTTTTTAAAGCATGTTGTCTACATAGATATACTCAAGGGTTTGGTGTGTTTAAAACATTATCGTGTTCAATGATAAGTTGGTATTTTATGACTGTTAAAATTGCTGGTAGGCTATGCTACTTTTCATGCCAGCTAATTGCTAATGCCAGACCTACTGTATCACAAGAATTGATGGCCATTTTGGTCCCCCCAAAAACAAATTTTAACAGTTGGATGTGTCTCTGTATCAGCCAAGAAAGTTGGAAACCCTTCAGAAACCCACATCAGGAGAACATGGCTGGACCTGGACCTGGATGTTGGCCATTTTTCAAGGTCATGGCTAAACTGGTAGGTACTTCATAAAGTACAAGTATTGTACATACAGTGTCGGGATGTGACGATATGACTATTGCATATGCATTTAAACGGTATACAATATACATAATATACATTTGGCAGATAATAGCGCTTGTAATACTAAAGTAATGTTGAACACTATTTATACAAAAAACATTGTTATATCGTAATTATGCTTGTTGATTAGGGCTGCGCGATATGGACGAAAAAGTATATCTCGATATCAACATCATCAGCCGTTGTCAGTCCACTGCTGGACAAAAGCCTCAGCATGTTTCTGCCAAAGTGAACGATCTCTAGCTGCTCCCTGCCACTGCACTGTTCCCCAATATTTGTCTATTTCATCTCGCCATCTCACTGTCACTCTTCCTCTATTTCTGCTCCCATCCATGGGTCTCCATGATGTCATTAGGGAAGTCCATCTATTATCTGTTCTCCTACTGATATGTCCAGCCCACTTCCACTTACTTAATTTGATAGTTCTAATAATGTCCTGGACTTGTTTGTTTTCTCACCCATTCATTTGTTTTTCTGTCTTTATATGTGATTCCGAGCATATTTCTTTCCATGTTGTGTTGTGCTGCTGCTATTTTCCTTTCCTTTTATTTGACAATGCCCAGGTTTCAGCTCCATATGTCATGGTTGGTAACACGCATTGATTAATGACCTTTCTTTTTAGGCTTAACGGTATTTCTCCTCGTGATCTTGCTCAGTTTTCCATATTGGCAATATATTTTTACTTAAACTCGTTATTCGATATTCATCTCGATATATTTTCTGGTGAAAGTATACATGTGAAGATATTAATTTTTGAGCAAGATTCACTGAAATTTAACTGAATGACAACTGTTCTGTAAACAGTCAGTGGCACTTATATTAACCTAGTTAGTCAAGATGGGTATTAACAGCACAGACAATTAACTGTTTAAGTAGCACAGAATTGCATAACATAAATAAAATAGAAACATATTCTTTTTACATAAAATAGGCACCAGCGCCCCCTGCAACCCCAAAGGGAATAAGCGGTAGAAAATGGATGGATGGATGGGTAAAATAAATAACATAGCTGTGCAAATAATATAAAATGTATCAAACTCAGATAAAAAATAAATTTGCATGCAGGCACTTTTTAATTCCCAGCCGACAATGTAATGGACTCTCACACATGTACGGTTCTGGTCAGCGCCAAGTAAGTGACTTTTTTTTTTTTTTTTTGTCCTGTCCAGCTTCTCAGGCAAACCATATAGTTGATATAGGTGCCCAAATCGGCTGTTCAGATTTACTTTACAAAAGAGAAGTGTAGGATACTTCTCTTGTTGCCTTATTTACATTTGACTTTATTAAATGTATTTATATTATCATTTGGTGCAGCCGGGCCGGAGCAGGAGGTAATAGAAAGAGAAAAAAAGGAAGACAGAGGGGGAAATTCTGGGGATAAGAGGGGGATTAGACAGAGACAAAAACAACAACAGCAAACACAACAATAACAACAAAAACAACAACAACAATTGAAACAACACCAGCACATACAATATGTACAAATATGATCATAAAAGTGATAGCAAAGAAGCAGTTAGTGAAATAAATAATAATATAGAAATGACAATGAGCATTTTTACACTACAACTGGAGCAATATGAATACCAATAGAAAAAGCGCTATTGATCATGAACAATACCAAGAGTTTACCTCTATTATCAACAATACAGTTGTCCAAATGCAACAATACATATCCATAATGATAACTAGAAAGATAAATAAAAAAAAATAAAAAAAGGAATACCGAAAGATGGAGTGTAAGAGAGAGAGACAACCTATATAAATCTTGTAGAATGTTATAGTAACAATGGGTTAAGCTTTGTCAATATGCCATGTGTTACCCAGTTTACTCTAGGGCAACTACGTTAATATATGTTTGATGAAACGTGATTATGTGCATGAGTGTATGTATGTATGTATATTTACTTGTATATGAACAGAATGTGTATATGAATGTTTGTACAGTAAATGTATATGTACAGTATATGTATGTTTGTTTGTACAGTGAATGTATATGTACAGTATGTGTATGTTTGTACCGTGAATGTGCGTGTAGATGGATGAACTTGGGAGTATGTAGGTATGTACTGTATTTGCCAAGTAAGTGACTTAACTTAATTAGGCGGCTATGATCTTCCTCACGTTGGCATACATTTTTGGCAGCATTTCTCGTGCGATATTTGCAACTTGAGAACAGTTTTGATTTGGGCTTACATGGTCCATCCATCTTCCTGTTGTCATTTCTCCGAAAGCTCGATCACTCTGTTCTGAGAGTACAGCCTGTTAGTTCAATGCGCACCATTGAATTGCTTTGTTGTTTAGACACCAATTTGTTATTACATGTTTAGATCGGGCTATGTCATTCCCGAATGGGAAAATACTTTTTAGTCAGGTAAAGCCTCATGAGGCATTGAACCCATCCATCCATCCATTTTCTACCGCTTATTCCCTTTGGGGTCGTGGGGGGCGCTGGTGCCTATCCCAGCTACAATCGGGCTGAAGGCGGCATACACCCTGGACAAGTTGCCACCTCATCGCAGAGGCATTGAACCACTTGAGCCAAATGGTTAGAGAATTTCTTGAAGAGTCAATGCATGTGACACCACCTGCTGGTCAAATGTGTAATTACAAACAGCTGTATCTTAACTACCTTAAGTGTGATGCATTGTTGCGTCTGTTATGGCTCTTGGAAATCACAATGAATCACAATAAATTTTTGACCAAATGATTTTTCTAGTTAAATTAACAAAGCCTAGTATTTTGCTGGGTCGAATCATATGAGGGTAGGTTGTATGTTTTTCTGTCACTTTGAGGAAATGGCATTAATTGGAAGATGAGCATATAATGTAACCTGGACAATGATGAAAGGAGAACAGAGGAAATTTAGTTTATTTTTTTAGTTTTAAGTAGGGCTGTCAAACTATAAATTTAACTATAAATTTCAATATCGGCACAATTTTTTTGATGGCCGATTAACGCGAACACTTTCCTTTTGACCCTCGAGCCCTGCCATAGTGGGGGAAATTGGTTGCAGTTCCTTGCTACTGATGAGCCACTAGCAAGCAGAAATGGACAAAGAAAAGTTTACCTTATGGAAATATCAGGTTCAAAGCCATAGCAAGTTGTTCTCCCGACAAGAAAGGACTATGTTTTGCCGTGAGAAGAGGCGATATCCCTGCAGCAAACACCTGCTGCGCACATCGTTCGGTGGGTGGTGCTTTACTTCCGTGTTCAGATTACGCTTAAAATGCAGTGATAACATGAAATTTAGATTGTTACTGTGAATGCTTTTGTAAGATGCCAAAAAAGCTCAACATAAATGAAAGATGGCCGGCAGGATGTCGAAAGTAGACTTTTTCTATTGCAAACAATCGATCCGACATCCAATCAATCAATCAATCAATGTTTACTTATATAGCTCTAAATCACTAGTGTCTCAAAGGGCTGCACAAACCACCACGACATCCTCGGTAGGCCCACATAAGGGCAAGGAAAACTCACACCCAGTGGGACGTCGGTGACAATGATGACCCAGTGGGACGTCGGTGACAATGATGACTATGAGAACCTTGGAGAGGAGGAAAGCAATGGATGTCAAGCGGGTCTAACATGATACTGTGAAAGTTCAATCCACAATGGATCCAACACAGTCGCGAGAGTCCAGTCCAAAGCGGATTGAACACAGCAGCGAGAGTCCCGTTCACAGCGGAGCCAGCAGGAAACCATCCCAAGCGGAGGCGGATCAGCAGCGCAGAGATGTCCCCAGCCGATACACAGGCAAGCAGTACATGACCACCGGATCGGACCGGACCCCCTCCACAAGGGAGAGTGGGACATAGAAGAAAAAGAAAAGAAACGGCAGATCAACTGGTCTAAAAAGGGAGTCTATTTAAAGGCTAGAGTATACAAATGAGTTTTAAGGTGAGACTTAAATGCTTCTACTGAGGTGGCATCTCAAACTGTTACCGGGAGGGCATTCCAGAGTACTGGAGCCCGAACGGAAAACGCTCTATAGCCCGCAGACTTTTTTTGGGCTTTGGGAATCACTAATAAGCCGGAGTCCTTTGAACGCAGATTTCTTGCCGGGACATATGGTACAATACAATCGGCAAGATAGGATGGAGCTAGACCGTGTAGTATTTTATACGTCATGTCAAAACAATTTCTCAAACCAATCACACACTTTTCTGTCATAAAAATATAAGTGCTATGCTTTACATCCAGTTTAACTACGTGTGGCGTCATTCTTTAATTCGAGTGGCATTTTAAAAACATTTTTTTATACTCTATCCAGATTCGGAACAGACCACAATAATTATTCACATTTTCAATGGAGCTTAGGCAGTTTGAGTTGTCGATTCTGTCGGCAAAATTTGAACCGCGTCCCGGACCAGTCACGTGGTACAAGCGGGCATCGAGGTACGCGCTTTCCATCACTAGAAAATACCTTTTTGTGTCTTGTAGCCCTGTTAGCATTTAAACTGGCTAACGAGCTAGCAGCAGTTCGATTTTCCTGTAAATGAGCAATGTCACTGATTCATGAGTTTATCGAAGTAGTGTTATCAGTCACTGTTTTACGATAATTGTAATTCAAAACGATAATTCATTTTATGGTGGTTTATCATGATACTATTTATTGTTACATCCCTAACAGAGTGTATGCTAATTTTATGGTGATGACAGACTGAATGGTGGATTTTTTACCAGGACACTGCAGGCAGGGAAATGAAGGCAGCCAAAGCAGTGAAAGGTAGAAGGTGAAACACTGACTGAATGTAAGAGATGTACCATTAAAAAAGAGAAAACCCACTAATGCTCTTGTCAATGGTCATCATGCAGATGTTCTGCTGCCCTTAAGAGGCTCGATATTGCAGGATTCATGCAGCTCCTCTCACATAAGAGTGCACTTTATTGTGAATGAATGCATTTTCTCCAACTCCCCCCCTTTCCTGCATCCCTCATCCCCTCTTTCTTTGATGGCCTCCAAGCATTAAGTAATCATCAGAGTAGCTTTCAGACACTTCCAGCACTATACTATAAATGTACGCTTCATTCACTAGCGGTGTTACAAAAAAGATCAGTTAGAATAATACATAATGTTGGATAAAGAGAACATACAAACCCTTTATTTAGTGATTTAAAAATATTGAAATTCAATGACAGCTACAATTATGTTAAATTGTAGCCTACTACCCAAGAATGTACAACAATTCTTCTCAAAAAAGGAAGAAAAATTTAAACTTAGAGAAAAATCTAAATTAAAACTTTTGTACGCGCTTACAACACTTAAAGCAGTTAGCATATCAGTATGTGAAATTAAGTTAAACAAAGAACTAATTTGATCCTGTCTAAGAAACTGCTCAAAATACAAAGAAGAATAAATATAATAAACATATAGAACCTTTAAAAAAAATAAAAATAATTACTTTATCTCATAGGTCAGGGGTGTCTAAACTATGGCGCACCGGCCAAGTGCGGCCCGTAAGACATTACAATTTTAACAAAGAGGTTGGCCCGCGTTGTATTTTTGCCTACATTTTTACTTTTACGAAGTACATTGGTAAGACATTGGAAATATTTTGCTGCCCTATTGTGGAGGTCAATGGAATCATTAGTTAACAACCACATGTCTACATTAAAATATAATAAGCACAGCATCACCTTATATAACCCAATCCAAACAATTTTTGCCACTCATAGTATAAACTAACTGTAACCAACAAATAAAGTCAACACACGGTCGCACAAAACACACATCCTGCTCATTAAACTTTGTGAACAATATAAAACAAGTATATATAATTTCAAATTACACACATATGAATCCTTTTTAGTGTATTGTGGGTAATATATGCAAAACACCCTCTCCACTTCATGTTTGGTGCATTTTAGTTGATTGATATTTCTGATCGATCACGAAACTTTAAGTCGAACATTCACATGCTCTTAATAGTCGACGGTTTATCGTTTCTACTTCATATTGCATTATAATTACAGTCAGATGTGGTGGCTAGGTGGTTGTTTAAGTTGAAATAGTTCAGTCCTTCTCAAATAGTGGGGCAGGTCCCCCTGGGGGGGGGGGGGGGGGGGGTGAGATGTCTATGACATCGAGGAACATCCTTTTTTACCGTACCAGAGTATGATAAAGTGTATGTTGCGCTTGGCTTCACAGTAACCACGGTGGGAGACTAGGAAAGGCCGGTGTGTTGTTTCCTTTGATGTTATTAAGCTTGCATTGATATAGAAAAAATATAGCCATATTATACAATTTATAGTCACGGTGGAGAGTTGGAGGGGCGCGGAATATTTTCTTCTTCCTTAGGGGAGGGTAACAGAAAATAATTGAGAAGCACTGAAGTAGTTTAAGATATGTGTTATTTAGTCTGTTATAGCTTGCATCTTTAATCAATGCAAACTGAAGTTTTAAGTTGCTACAAAAGATTGTTGCTACGTCACACATATTGGCGATTACCCTTGAAAATATGGCTTTACCGCAGTTTGTACTGTATGTTGACATGTTTGGCAAACTTCCCTCTTTATTTTGGTATAAAATTAATATGCAGATCTTAAGCATTGGCATTTGAAAAAAAGAGTTAAAAGTGGGGCCACATGCTGACATGCTCAACTCATCATGCTTAATTTATTACAGCATTTGGGAAGCGTGTAGTTTTTATTATGTAAATGTTATATTTTTATCATTATGTGATAGCAGGGCCCCTGCCGTTCAAAACTAAGCTGCTACATTACTAATGAATATTGTAACTATAGCTGAAAAAAGTACAATAGCAATAGAAGAGACTATTCATCCCTAAATACCATGGACTTTGTGTAGGCTTTAGGATGCAGATACATTATTGTATAAACTACCAGATACAGCTTCAGGAAGCTCTTCATTTAACATAATGTCTTTTTTTGCTGCTTCAAAACAGCTCAATCAATACAGAAAAAGGTAAAGTGAAACAACTGTAGGTCAATAATGCTTGTCTTTCTCTCAGACGTCTGTCTGAGATGGCTTTGCTGTCCGTTTATTGTGGGGCACACACACACGCACGCATAGTGAGCTAATGTTACACTAAAAGCTAATTAGCCTTCACCTCAAGGACTGCAAGCGAGCTGAGCTGCCGCTTACGTTTCTAGAACGTCAACGGGCTCATAGTGATGTTACTAGTAGTTCACTTGTAGCGGACTGGGAGGTGTTTATCATAATTTGGGGAGAGACCGCTGCTCACCCCACCGCAGGAGCACTTACTCCATGCACTCTGAATGTGCACTGCTGCTTGGCTGTTACCGCTCTACGTGCAACCAATCAGATGACTCTGAGGGTGGGACAATGCTGGGGGCTGCAGAGACGTCGGAGGCAGTTAAGACATTAGTTTAGGCGGTGGCTCTTTGTTGTTAAGGCGGCCGCCTTAATATATATATATATATATATATATATATATATATATATATATATATATATATATATATATCATTAACTACTTAACTATTTAATGATGAGAACTTTAATTATTGTGTATAAGTTTGTCTAATATTTATCTGTGTGTTTAATATTTGTTTACTTACTTATTGCATAGTAATTTATTTAGTCACTGTTCTGTTAACAATAGAGAACAAACAAATGGGATTAAACTACTATGATACGAAAAGGGGTAGGATTAAATAAGGTGTACCATGAATTGATTAACGTGGACCCCGACTTAAACAAGTTGAAAAACTTATTCGGGTGTTGCCATTTAGTGGTCAATTTTACGGAATATGTACTGAACTGTGCAATCTACTAATAAAAGTTTCAATCAATAATTAATTATATAACTAATCAATTGCTTGTTTTTCAATCCCTAAACAGATACATGTATTATAATTAAGGCTGTCAAATAATAATTGCAATTAATTGCATTTTGTGCACTGTTAAGTTATAATTAATCGTGATTGATTACAGAAGTTTTTTTTATTATCTTTAACAAGTGTACTTTACATCCTTTTCAAGTCAACATGGGTTTGGACAATTAGATTGGAGTTTATGCAAATGTTTGTTTATTAAACATTATGCTTTTAAAAACAGCCACCCATCCATTTCCTACCGCTTGTCTCTCTCGGGGTCGCCGGGGCAGCTAGAGCCTATACCAGCTGCACTCAAGTGGAAGGCAATGTACACCCGGGACAACCCGGGATATTCCGCCACCTTATTGCAGTGCCAACCAAGTTAGACAGACAACATTCACACTGAAATTCACACACTAGGGCCCGTTTAGTGTTGCCGATCAGCCTATCCCCAGATGCATGTCTTGCTCAACACAAAATGGACTCAAACACTCTTTTACACACATACACGCTCGCACACACAAGGTGTCTCCTCATTCTTCATGACTGGCAACTCCTTGAAATCCACAATATAGATCAGTCTCATATTTTGGGTTGTTGCCACCTATTTGGAAACATCTGTGGAAAGTTTGTTGGTTGCAATTGTCAATTATGGAATTTCTGGCTGGGTTTGCATCTGTCACTGAAAAAGGTGTTCTGTGCATTGGGGGGTTGCTAGTTCTGGGCGGTTGGCATTTAGGACACAACTTGCTCCGGTGATGACTCTGCTCGCGGAGGCGGATGCAGATTTTTTGTTGTTGTTGGGAGACACTTTCAGTGTGTGCACAGTCTGCCGACGTTTACACAGTCGTGCGGCATAAAAAAATTGTGTCTTTAAAGGAAATTAGTGTCAACTCAATATTATTGCGTTAGCTTTAACAAACCTAATTATAACATCTATTTGACATTAAAAGATACAAAATACATAATTCGTCATTGCATTACTAGCCGTCCAGCGCATGCAGCAATGAAGTCTTTTCCCAAGTGATATCATACACGGCACACTATTGGTCTATGGCAGACCTATTATGGAGGTTCCCTGTCCTGGTAGCACTGCAGGTTTTGTTTGTGGGAGCATTTCAATTTATTTGAATCCCTATGTTGTCGTCCAAACGTTCTGTGCTTTCTAACTCCTGATTTCCACAGGAAACGTCATGGTAATGGTGCATAATTGCTGCGGAACAGCAGTGCAATCTGCTGTCCGGCAATCCCCGGCGCCGTTCTGATGCGGCGCCGTCGTCCAGCAAAATAGCTCAAACTTAAAGACTTCTCGTGAATCTGCGCATAATCATGTGATAAAGTAAACACCGATGTAAACACTGCGGAGTGTCTCGAGCTCTGCCGTCCATGAATACCCACAGGCGGGCACGTCGGTGACAGCATTGATTGACTTATGAAAATGACAACAGTTTTGCTTTGCAGGACGACGACTTTATTTTTTTTTTGTAGAAAGCAACGTCACAACAGTGACATAATCTCGGGCGAGCGTTGCATACACACACAACTCCCACGAACCAATCCCCTGCTTCCCCAACCCCCGTATCAGCTGGCATTTGACACAGGACCCCATATGCACAGGTATAAGATTACCTGTATAAGATTCTTTAATTTTTGACCTCCGCGTCAACAAGGTGAAATTACATCTGAAAACCTTTGCCAAGTTGACTTCATGCCCATTGCCGAATCATTGGGATGTTTAAAAGTGTAAAATAAGATCCACATTGAGGTCGAACTATTTTATTTTCAAAGTAAGCTAGATAACGTATTTTGTGTTTGTGCATGACTACATGTCCAACACAAGCAGATTTTAGCTAAACTGATCCGCCATGTTGCAGTGACTAGCTAAAATAGAAGCTCTGCAAATATGAAGTGCATGGATCCGGAACGGCAAAACAAAGACGGTGCCATACCGCAGGCAGTGGAAACCAATACATTGACTTGAATAAAAACGGAAAGAGTCCGCCGCTGTGGCGATGACGCACTGCAGCCGCAATTCGTCCTGTGGAAATGAGGGGTAAGTCTTCTGGCATAGAACCTAAGAAGAAGCTGCTTATCATTGGCGAAAAGGTGTTCCTCATTTCTTTGCAAAAAGAAGATAACTTAGCTACAAGCTACTATCTACCGTTGCAAGATCAATGAACCTTCGCTGCATAATGAAGAAGGAAAAGAATAAAAGGATAACAGCAACAGTATCTATTAAAAAGACTGCAGCAACAACGCTGCATAACCTTATTTCTCAGTCAGGAGAGTGCATCATCATTATCATGCAGCTGTTTCTTTGAGTCATCATTCGTGTACATGCAATCAACCTCAGAGCTACAGACCAACAGGTGACCACACCTGCCTAAGACCTCCGCCTATAGCATCTTTACCTCCAAGATTGTCTTGGACCCGCTACTTGGATAGTTACTGCAATAATCAGGGATCAGCGAATCAGGGAAGATCATCTATAGGCTGTTCATTGTCGTAATTGACATGAGTGGGCAAATGCTGACATTTGATGGCGTCTGGCACTTTGGAGAGGTGTTTTCTTCACAGATGAATCCCAGTTTGCACTGCTCCGGGCAGATGGCAGACAGACTGGATGGCATCGTGTGGGTGAGTCGTTTGCTGATGTCAATCTTGTGGCCAATGGTGCCAGTGAGACAATGGTGTGGGCAACAAGGGTATGTTATGGACAACGAGCACAGGTGCATTCTATTGATAACATCTTGAATGCACAGAGATACCGTGACAAAATTGTCATGCCGTTCATCCACGACCATCGCATCATGTTGCAGCACGATAATGCACGGCCCCGTGTTGCGAAGATCTCTACACAATTCCTGCAATCTGGAACATCTCAGTTCTTGTCGGCCGACATACCCACCAAACATGTCACCCATTGAACATGTGTGGGTTGCTCTAGATCAGCATATATGATATCTTGTTCTAATTCATGCCAGCTTCGAGCAACTGCATATAAGCCATTGAAGAAAACCCCTTCAATACTGTAAAATTATATTTTAGAGTGGCCTTCTACATGGCCAACCTAAGGTACACCTGTGCAATGACCGTGCTGTCTAAACATCATATTGATATGCCACTAACAATCAATCAATCAATCAATGTTTATTTATATAGCCCTAAATCACAAGTGTCTCAAAGGGCTGCACAAACCACAAAGACATCCTTGGTACAGAGCCCACATAAGGGCAAGGAAAAACTCACCCCAGTGGGACGTTGGTGACAGTGACTATGAGAAACCCAGGAGAGGACCGCAAGTAGCAGACGATGTGCGCGTGACGTCACGGGTTGTAGGGCTCCTCACATCCTCACATTGTTTATAATCATAGTCACCAGCAGCAACAGCAATTCGGACAGAGAAAGCGACAATTTCCCCATTAATTTGAGCGAGGATGAAATATTTGTGGATGAGGAAAGTTAGAGTGAAGCACTAAAAACAAAATTTAATAAAAAAATAAAAAAAGCAAAGGCGACGGCTCCAGGCAACGGCAGTGGGAGCGATTCAGATGTTATTAGACACATTTACTAGGATAATTCTGGAAAATCCATTATCTGCTTATTGAGTTAATAGTGTTTTAGTGAGATTATAAAGTCATACCTGAAAGTCGGAAGGCTGCGGTGAACGCCAGTGTCTCTGAGAGAAGCCAATGGAGGAGCCCAGATCACAGCTGCCTTTTTGACAGATGCAGGAGGAGGTCGCATAATCCGCTCAAGTCTCCGGAAAGAGCCGACTTAATATCACAATTTTCCCATCCAAAAACTTGCTGGTTGACATGTGGTAGAGAAACATAATCGCTTGACCGCTCTGTGTTAAAGTTTCACAACAAACAAAAAAAACACCGGCTGTGTTTTGATTGCTAAAGGCAGCTGCAATCCACCGCTTTCCACCAACAGAATTTTTCTTTATAGTCTCCATTATTAATTGAACAAATTGCAAAATATTCAGCAACACAGATGTCCAAAATACTGTGTAACTATGCGATGAAAAGAGACGACTTTTAGCCGTGAGTGGCGCTGGGCTGAAATGTCCGCTCCAACCAATAACGTCACAAGCACCCGTCAACATAAGTGTCATCATTCCTCGACGTTTTCAACACGATACCTTGCGGGAAATTTAAAATTGCAATTTAGTAAACTAAACCGGCCGTATTGGCATGTGTTGCAATGTTAAGATTTCATCATTGATATATAAACTATCGGACTGCCTAGTCAGTAGTAGTGGGTTTCAGTAGGCTTTTAAGTGCACAGGAAGCCAGTGCAGGTGAGCCAGTATCCAATCCAATCCACTTTATTTATATAGCACATTTAAACAACAATAACGTTTCCAAAGTGCTGCACAGCCATGTTAAAAACAATTGTAAAATAAATAAATAAATAAATAAAATAAAATAAAAAAAGTATATATATATATATATATATATATATATTATGCTCCACCAATGACTGAATAAAAACAAAAAATAAATAAATATAAAACCAATAAAAAACATTAGGTCAGGATCAAGGTTAGGTCTTTTAAGGAGAGGATGAATAACCGCTTTTTTGAATGCTAACAGTGCCAGAGGAAAGTGCTAAGTTTATAATATTTAATACTGATGGACCTAATACCGTATTTCTTTGAATTTCCGCCGGGGCCCTAATTCATTTAAAACGTCTTCTCACTACGGCGTTAACCAAAGCAATCATGCGCTAATTATTTTAAAACCTCTTCTTACTCTGGCGCTTACCAAAGGCATGCGGTAAATTTAGGCCTGCGCTTATAAATTTGAGTGTGATGTAAGGATACCATCATGAAAAGCACATTTAATTAAAAAAAATAAATTATTATGGTCTTACATTTACTTATAAAAGAAGTCCATGCGCAGCTCCTTCTGATCAAACGCATCGATAACTTGTTTATAGAAGTCTTCCTTATCTTTCTTCAGTTTTAAAAGTCTCTCTGTCTCGATGGAGATCTTCCTTTATTACCTCCTGCTTCGAATGAAAGTCCAGTTTAGAAAACTGTTATATTTTAGATATGTAATCCTCCATGTTAAAAGTGCAAGCGAGAGGAAAAAATAAACACACGCTGCTCACTCTTGCTGCTTGTTGTCACTTCTTCTGCAGCCGAGTAGTCGCAAGAAGGATCACTTGCGCCCTCTACCACCAGGAGGCGAGAGTCATTTAATGACTCATATTTGACACACGCAGCCACGGTATATTAATAAAACATAGCTGGTTACTGTTTTTTTTTAGCATATTCAATAACTTGGACCTTAAATCCTACTGAATAGCTCTTAATCTTCTTCCCTTTCTGCGATTTCAAATTATTGAAATCAGCTTCCTCCATTTTGAAAATGATGACAGTTAAAGTGTCACTTGTGACGTGACGAGTTTGCTCGTCGGAAATTCTAGGCATATGCTAATTATTTTGCGGAACGAGTTTGACCCGGCGGAAATTGTAGACATGCGCTAATAAAAATAATATTTTGCAAAACAAATTTGACCCGGCGTTAATCCTGAGCCGGCGGTAATGCTATGCATGCGCTAATTATTTTGCGAAACGAGTTTGACTCGGCAGTAATTGTAGGCAGGCGCATACTATATAACCGGTGGCAATTCAAGGAAATACGGTAATACAAAAAGCTCCTTGATAAGTTCCCAGGAAGTGGGTCAAGTATCAATCAATCAATCAATCAATGTTCATTTATATAGCCCTAAATCACTAGTGTCTCAAAGGGCTGCACAAACCACAACACAAGCCACTACGACATCCTCGGTAGGCCCGCATTAGGGCAAGGAAAAGTCACGTTTTCGGTGACGATGACCCAGTGGGACGTCCGTGACAATGGACTATGAGAACCTTGGAGAGGACCACATATGTGGGCACCCCCCCCTCTAGGGGAAGTAAACTTGTTTGTTTTATTTCATTTACTCATTGTAACATTTCTTCTAATGTTATTTCATCAAAAAGAGAGAAACTATTTTGGAGGTTTGTATCAGCCGTATATAGATTCGTATCTGTGTTAATAGAACCCAGTTGTAGCTGGGACGCATTGTCTTTAATCTCTTTTCTAATTAGTTAAATTTTCTTATTAAAGAAATTCATAAAGTCATCTGCTGAGTGGGTGGAGCTACTGGGAGGAGACCCCTGTTGGGTTAGCGATGCTACTGTACTAAACAAAAATTTAGGATTGTTTTTATTAAGGTGGATGAGATTTGAGTAATATTTAGCTTTAGATAAGGTAAGCATATACGTTATTAAACTATCACTCCGTGCTTAATGGAAAACCTCAAGTTTAGTCGCGCGCCATTTGCGTTCCAGCTTTCTACATGATAATTTATGAGCTCTAGTTTCTTCTGTAAACCATGGGGTACGCCTTTTAGGAGCCCTTTTTAACTTCAGCGGTGCTATACTATCAATGGTTTCGTGCAGGGCGTCGTTAAAGTTGTTAGTGAGGTTATCAATAGAGCCCACATAATTTGGGAATGGTGCCATTACCGAGGGCAGTAGGCCAGCAAGAATCTTCGTCGTGGCAGCACTAATGTTGCGGCTGCTATATTTGCTATATCTGGCCCAGCACTAGATCTATCGTATTACCGTTGCAATGCGTGGGTTCATTTATTACTTGTGTTAGACCACAGCTATCAATTATAGTCTGGAGCACCAAGCATGGTGGGTCTGATGGGGTATTCATATGGATATTAAAGTCCCCCATTATAATTATATTCTCGCCGTGCGTCACTAGATCAGCAACGAACTCTGAGAATTCACTGATAAATTCCGAATAGGGCCCTGGGGGCGGTAGATAACAGCCAGGTATAGAGGCAGCGATGTGACAGACCTCATAGTAGGCACCTCAAACGATTTATATTTTTTATTTAGGTTAGGGCTAAGGTTAAAGTTAGCGCAAAAAAAACGTCTGGTTTGAGCCAGGTTTCGCTGAGACCGATGACGTTAAGATTGTTTTCTCTAATAACGTTTTGGGAGACAATAATCTTATGTTAAAAAGCCCATATTATAGGTAGTGGGCTGTTCTAAGGAGTTTTTGATCAAATTATCCATAGTAGCAATATTAATAATGTTGTATTTTTTATGTGTAGTGCACTTAAAATAATTACGACCATATCTAGGAGTTGATATGACAGGAATTTTCAGATTGTTTGCTTGGTGCTGCGATAAACTGAACGCATCATAAATTGCCACCTCAGTAGAACGCATGTCCAACTCTGACACAGTCATAACAGAAAAAACATTATGTTAGTTGTGTATTAATCTAAAATAATTGCTATGTGTGCAGGGATTATCCAGCCTGGCGCTGGCTAGTTATAACTTAACTGACTCCTCACCTGGACTAGCAGGCTCTGTAATTGCCTGTGACCAAGCTTGCTCTATTGCAGTTAGTCAAGTGTGACTCAAACAGAAATCTATGTTTCTAGACAGGATGATAGCGCCTTCCCGGTTAGGGTGAAGGCCGTCTCTCATCAGCAAGCCAGGTTTGTCCAAGAAAGAGGGCCAATTATCAATAAACGTTAGTCCCTGTTGTCTACATAAGCTAGCCAGCCACTTATTCAGCGATACTAATCTGCTATATCTCTCATCATTGCCTCTCGCAGGCAGGGGGCCAGAGAAAATTACTCGATGCCTGGACATCTTTCTAGCGAGATGACAATTCCTGGCTATGTTTCTCTTTGTAATCTCTGACTGTCTCATCCTAGTGTCATTGGAGCCAACGTGTACAACTATTTTCACATAACTAATGGTGCGATTAGCCTGTCGTACGTGTTTACTCGGCCTGTTGCGAGTTAGCTCCCTAAGATTAGCTTCAATGTCAAGTGCTCTGGCCCCGGGAATACACTTAATTGTGGCTGGTTTTGTTAAGCTTTATGTTTCAGGTGATGATGAAAGATTTTGACAGATTTGTGAACAATATTTAAAAGAACAAAGCCTTTTGTGTACATAGAAAACATTTTAAGATCACTTAGTTCAGTTTATGAAAAATGGGGGTGAAATTATTGTTTATATTTTTAATCAATGTAAGGCAAATTACAAAAAAACACAAGGGCCGTCAAAGTTAATGAGTTCCCGCATGTGATTTAATTACAAAAAAATGTGCAATTATCATCTAAAATGCTAATTAATAATGCAATTTATTCTGACTGTTTTACCTTAACCACAAATGGTTACCTAAAAGGCAGTGCATGTTATACAATCAATGATCAGGTCAATGCACACGTCAGACTCCTGCTGGTGTGCTTATCAGCACATTTCGCTTCATCAGGAGCTTGTACAAACCCCGTTTCCATATGAGTTGGGAAATTGTGTTAGATGTAAATAAAAACAGACTACAATGATTTGCAAATCATTTTCAACCCATATTCAGTTGAATATACTACAAAGACAACGTATTTTTTTTGTGCAAATAATCATTAACTTTAGAATTTGATGCCAGCAACACGTGACAAAGAAGTTGGGAAAGGTGGCAATAAATACTGATAAAGTTGAGCAATGCTCATCAAACATTTATTTGGAACATCACACAGGTGTGCAGGCTAATTGGGAACAGGTGGGTGCCATGATTGGGTATAAAAACAGCTTCCCAAAAAATGCTGTCTTTCACAAGAAAGGATGGGGCGAGGTACACCCCTTTGTCCACAACTGCGTGAGCAAATGGTCAAACAGTTTAAGAACAACGTTTCTCAAAGTGCAATTGCAAGAAATGTAGGGATTTCAGCATCTACAGTCCATAATATCATCAAAAGGTTCAGAGAATCTGGAGAAATCACTCCACGTCAGCGGCATGGCTGGAAACCAACATTGAATGACCGTGACCTTCGATCCCTCTGATGGCACTGTATCAAAAACTGACGTCAATCTCTAAAGGATATCACCACATGGGCTCAGGAACACTTCAGAAAACCACTGTCACTAAATACAGTTGGTCGCTACATCTGTAAATGCAAGTTAAAGATTAGATTAGATTAGATTAGATAGTACTTTATTTATTCCGTCAGGAGAGTTCCTTCAGGAAAATTACAATTTTCAGCACAATCCCATTCACGATCAGACAAACATTACAGGGAGACAGAACAGGATCGCTGACGGGTCTGCCGGCTTCCAGCGCCCCTTACAAAAAAGATGACATACAGGTAAACATGGGGGGGGAAGAAAAGAATAGAAGATTAAAATAAAATAAAAAAATCGGTCTTAGCCTGGGCCCTGTAGTGGGGGTGCAGACAGAGGCCGAGGGAAAAAACAAAAAAAACAAACTCATAGCCATAGTACACATCCCTCTTACATGTGTGTAAGAGGGAAACATCAAAGAACACAGAGGACATTAAAGACATTAAAGCAGCAGATACAACCAGACACTTCTACATACAGCTATGAATAAAAAGTAAAATAAACATATACACTGTGGTGGCCTCTGCGGTGTTCCACGCCATTGTCCGCTGGGGAGGAGGGAGCATGGCCAGAGACAGGAGCAGACCCAACAAAGCAACCAAGACAGCCGACTCCACTCTCGGCCAATGTCCAGTCCGCATGGATGAGCGAGGATACGTCCAAGGTGACTGAGGTGTCCGACACCTGCTCACCCAGTCAAGACACCGCAAAGCCTCTCCGTCCCAGCGCTCAGTGCTAGCTCCGCAGCCCTGTCCCCTCATCCGCATCTCCTCCAGTCCCTCCAAACAGACTCCGGTGTAGCAGAGACCCAGCAGCTGGTCTCCATGGCCAAAAGGCTCCCGGGAGGCAGATCCAAAAGTCCCCAAAAAAAGCACCACAGAGGTCACGAAAGTGCCACCCCTTGTCACACAGTCCCAAAGGGTCCCGGACCAAAATGCAAAAAAATATAATACCACATGAAAACAAGAGGGAAACACAAAGGGATGACACAAGAGCACAAAGCTCTACTATGCAAAGCGAAAGCCATTTATCAACAACATACAGAAACGCCGCCGGCTTTTCTGGGCCCAAGATCTTCTAAGATAGACTGATGCAAAGGGGAAAAGTGTTTTGTCGCCTGACGAGTCCACATTTCAAATCGTTTTTGGAAACTGTGGACATTTGTGTCTTCTGGAACAACGAGGAAAAGAACCATCCGGATTGTTATACTGTAGGCGCAAAGTTCAAAAGTCAGCATCTGTGATGGTATGGAGGTGTATTAGTGCCCAAGGCATGGGTAACTTACACATCTGCGAAGGCACCATAACGCTAATATGTACATACAGGTTTTGGAGCAACGTATACTGCCATTCAAGCAACGTTATCATGGACCCCCCTGGTTATTTCAGCAAGACAATGCCACACCACGTGTTACAACAACAACAACTGGCCTGCCTGTTGTCCAGACCTGTTTCCCATTGAATATTTTGAAGCTTAAATTACGACAACAGAGATCCCGGACAAGTTGAACAACTTAAGCTATACATCAGGCTAGAATGGTAAAGAATTCCACCTGAAAAGCTTCAAAAATGTGTCTTCTCAGTTCCCAAACATGTATTGAGTGTTGTTAAAAGAAAACGTGATGTAACACAGTGGTGAACATGCCCTTTCCCAACTACTTTGGCACGTGTTGCAGCCATGAAATTCTAAGTTAATTATTATTTGCAAAAAAAAAAAATAAAGTTTATGAGTTTGAACATTAAATATCTTGTCTTTGTAGTGCATTCAATTGAATATGGGTTGAAAAGTATTTGCAAATCATTGTATTCTGTTTATATTTACATCTAACACAATTTCCCAACTCATATTGAAACAGGGTTTGTATTTGCAGTATTGCAGAATTGTTCAAATTGTGCACTTAAGCTACTAATTCTTGAGCAAAAAAATACAGTGAAACTTTTAAAGGGCCCTATAATGCGAAACCAACTTTTTATTATACCTAATGATACCTTCTAATTTGTATTTTGGGCTCTTTTTAAGTCCCGAAAATTTGAAATCAAACCGTAAAGGCATTGCAGAGATATTTCTAAAAAAATCTTGCTTTTCTTCATACTTTTTCGTAGTAGTCAGTTTGGAATTTTCCCAACATTTATCCAATCATCCTCGCGTGACTCAGCCAATTTAAATTTATGTAAAACCGGCTGTGCGACATGATGTCGACAATGAAACCCAATGAAGGAAAATGCTCTCCTGTTTACTTTAACCAGCCAAGTCACTACACCAACTTTCAGCCTTATGTAAAGTAATAAGGCACTTATTTTTTATTTTTATGATTCACGGCAATGTACCTTCCTCTGTAAAGAAGTGTGATTAGCCCTGCTTCAACCACAGACCTTCACAAAAATATAGATTTTTTTTGGGGGGGGGAAATACTTTTAATAGCAGGTTCGGTGACTACTATTCATGGCAATGGAGGAGGCAATCAAACTGTAAGTAATAACACTAAGTTAGAAATGTCTGAATAATACGTTAACAATGCTAGCTCAATTTGTTGTGAATCTATCTTAGCGTTCTAATGTGAGACAATAACAATAGACCATGGGTCGGCAACCTTTACCACTCAAAGAGCCATTTTGACCCGTTTCACAAAATATATAAAACAATGGGAGTCACAAGACTCTTTTGAAATTTAGAATGAAATAACACAGTGTGCAAAGTGTTTTTTGCTGTGATATTTATAAACCAGGGGTCTCAGAAAGGCGGCCCGCGCCTTATTATGGAAATATAATACTAGTGCAGCCTACGAGTTTTATTTGAATGCCGCTTGACAACACCACATTTGCAAACCTTCCCAATTTTACCGGGAGACTCCCGTATTCCAGAGCAAGTGTTCTCTCATAGGTCTGCTGATTTGCACCCTAACAACAATAATAAGGGCGTGGTATGATGGCAATGCGTAAGGTGTCCTCTACTACCGTAACTAACAGCTTACCAGCCCACTCACATGTCATTCAAGGCTTCTACAGACACATATAAAAGACTGCAAGGCATAATTGTTCAACAGTCATACAAGTTACACTGAGGGTTGTGATATAAACAACTTTAACACTCTTACTAATATGCGCCACACCAAACAATAATGACAAACACATTTCGGGAGAACATCCGCACTGTAACACAACATAAACACTACAGAACCAATACTCAGAATCCCATGCATCCCTAACTCTGCCGGGCTACATTATCCACCCCCGCTAGCACCAAACCCCGCCCACTTCAACCGACCCACGGAGGGGGGTGGTAGTGGGGGTGAATATCACCCGGGATGTTGTGTTGTAGTGAAAGTCAAGTAAAAATTAGATAGCTGGCAATGTTGGTAATAACGGCATTACTAACAGTATTATTTTTTTTAGTAACGAGTAATCTAATAATTACTGTTATAATCGCTGCAACGCTGTTGCCGTTACGACAGTTTGGTTGAATGAATTGCAAGGTTTCTGGTTTTGGCCACACCTTACTGCCTGCAGGAAGAAGGGCTAGGAATGATGATGCTGTTGTAAATACGTTGATGATGATTGGTTGGGTGGGCGGATCATGCGCTGCTCTTGCATTCTCACTGCACGCCCTGACTAACAATCAACAAGACCCGAGACAATTGGGACAAGCCGCATCCAGGGAAATTCAATGGTAGCGTTCTCAAACTGCTAGTACCGGCACTACTTTTCGCTCTTTGAAATTAAAGGCAAGAATGTTTATGTAACATGCATGCTATGTCCAGGAAAAAGTATCTATCCACATCTGCCTCAATCAACTTGAATTGCACCTCACATCAACACATGCCATCATGACACTTGTTGCTGTTGTTAACCCTACCCCAGGTCCAAATGCTGCCAATCTTTTAAATCAGATTTATCACATTTTAATATTTGGATTAATCATGATTAACCACAGGTGATTACTCGCTTGCATTGTTAAAATAAGCTTAAGAAAAGACCCTAATATTTTTACACAAATTGAATTTTAATGTCAGAATGTAATCTGGGAACATTTTTAGACGTTTTACTTGAATGCATGTCATTTATTTGCCCAAAACTCGGTAACAGTTTTATCGAAAGTTTTTCAGGCTGTATATTGGTATACAAATGCAGAGAATTGCACTACTTAGAGGCCAAATCTTCCTTATGTCTTTTTACCGAAGTTTAAATTTTTTGAACCATATTGGATTTTTTACTTTTAATATTTAATGATGTGACCTTACAGAATATTTATTTTGTATTACTTGTTTTTATACACCTATCATATGGCACACTGCAATCTATTGAGTTCAGATTATTGCGAAATGTTTTAAAGTACAGTATATAGTGTTTTAATTCTTCAGTCAGTTAATATACACATCTTTGACGTTAAATATCTTATCGAAACTAATAGCGTGTAACATAACAAAATAAGAAATAACGTCACAGTTACTTTTCTGAGTAACTAATTACTCTTACAACAAGATAACTAACTCAATTACTGTAGCTCATTACTTTTTAAACTTAAGTTGACCAACTGACCACTGATGGCTGGTGGCGATCACCGGTTTCGGTGGTAAGGAGGGCTTCATTTGTGTCTGACAACTCCACCTTTCCAGACTAACTCTTTGTGAACAGCTTTAGAGCAAAATATACGCAAAATTGTGACCAAAAAACCCTAAATACTGGTTATATGGACCAAAATGTGTTTTAAAAATAGAAAAAAAAAATCGTAATATGACCCCCGTAGAATTCTTTTTGACTGTCATTAAAATTGCATACCGGTATGTGTCAAAATATTGGGGACATTTTTAATTGATTAAATTAGGCAAGGCAAGTTTATTTATTTAAAAAAATCATCAGAAATAAAATTAAAATCAGAAAATAAGATCATTGTAAAAGCAATCATGATTCAAAATAGAATGAAATAACGTAGTTGAATGCAGCTGAGATAGGCTCCAACACCCCTGCGTCGTCAAAAGTGACAAGCAGTAGAAAACGGATAGATGGAAATACTTTCAGTTGTCATATGCACAACTAAATAAACGTGTTTTTAGCATTGGTTTGAACATTGCCCATGTTGAGACCTGGCTCACATCTTCTGGAAGACTATTTCAGATTTTAAGAGCATTTAATTTAACTAATCTAAATTATGCAAGCAATTATCTTGTAACGCATCGGGCGCATGTTGGCAATGATTGTGATTACAGCAGTAAAAAAAATACCATGTTATATTTTGGTCAACAGTTTTTTTTACGTTACACTTTGCTGCTCATTAAATTCCATTTCTGCATTAATGGTTATTGCCCTTCTCCACCGATATTTTTCTACACTAAAGAGATAAAACTTTTCAAATTTATGGTGCCAAACGGACAACTTAGGAACTTTTCTGCAACTTTATAGTTTTATTTTCTTTAAAAAAAAACTATGTGATTCTTTGGTATTGTGTTGCTGATCGTTAACATGATTTATATAAGCCCATAGCAACAACAGTTTTATTTTGTTACCAAAAAAATTACAGCAATAAAATAAGATGTTTTGCAGTTTTCCTAAAACTTTAAGACAGATATTATTGTGAAGTATTTACTGTAAGTGTGGGAACTAGGCAAAGATTAAAGGGAAGTCATACTCACAAATGTATGCTGAGGGGTTTGATTGATAGTGGCTGAGCTAATGAGAACCGTAATGAGAGTTAGATGGTGATCTGGCATCAGTACAAAGAGGATAAAGAGAGACAACATGTACTATACTGGGGCACTGAAGTGTGTGTGCGCCCGCGTGTGCGCACAAGTGCTAAAGGGTGGGGAAAAAAGAGAGACAGACTGCACAATACAGTAGCTCAGGCTGCCTCACACTGATGCACATTTACTGACTGGAAGGAAGGCTTGAGTCTGTGATTTTCGAGAGGGGGAAAATATGAGAATTTGTTCACGTTTTCCTTTAAAATATGTTTAATCAATTGGATATTTGATACTTTTGTGATCACAGATTTTTTTCTGTCTTTTTTTGTGGTTTCTCAAAGAGGTTCCTGGGGATACAAGGAACAGCCAGCTGAACTGCAAGCTGAAAGGTATGTATTTGTTACTACTCACTCATTGTTTGTTTAAAGTCATGTGCTTTGTGATAAACTGTGACTTTAATGTCCAATAAATGGCAGTTTAAATTTCATATAGCAACAAAAAAAGTATGTTTCTGCTGCAATATGACGCGGGAGCAAAGTAGAATTTTTGACAGCAGAAAGGGGAAATGAGTCCTTTGGGGGCTGATTCACATGTTTTATGGAGGTGGGCAGGAGGAGCAAAGTGGGACACACTTTGAAAATGATCACAAAGAAAAGTCTTTAATTGCATGTCATCCACTGACAACACTGATTATTTTCTTTGTTTGGTTTCTCAAACACAAATAATCCCTAATAGTTATATCAAAGCCATGAAGCATATTTGTAAAGAGCACCCCTCTAAATCTGATGAGTTTGAACTTTCTGGCCATAATTAAACCCTATGGGATTTGTTAACCTGTTTCATGCGCATACACATTGCATTAATGTGCATCACAAAGCATTACACGGATGGAAACACACGGGGGAAAAAAGGCTAATTATTGCTGTGAAAGGCAATTCATACATTTGCTTTGTGTATTGTGTTAAACTGGAAATGAGAAAAAAACATCATTATTTTTGCTACACATGTGGCAAAGTAGATACAAAAGGGAGTATTGGGGGCCAGGTGGATACGCAAGGGAGTATTGGGGCCACATTGAAATGACCTACAATAGCTGAGGGTTTTGGTTCTTATTTCCTGTGTACACTCTTATTTTCTCAGTTAGACTTCCTGTGTTTCATGTTTGGTGCAAACTTCACCTTTTGCCTGATTGGTCTCTTGATATTACAAAAACAAAGTTGTAAAGTGTTGGTGAAAAATTTACTCTATAGAAAAAATACCATATTTTACGGACTATAAGCCGCTACATTTTTCCCAAGTTGAATCCTGGGGCCTATTCAAAGATGCGGCTAATCTATGGATTTTACTTCGACAACGGCTAAATTATGAAATGGATTCAGAAATCATACAATGTACTAAAATGATCCACTTTAAGAAACTGTTTAAACAAGGAAGAAGAACCTCAATAAACATCTTCAACCTTAAAAGAAAAAATCTGAGGCACTCTTGAGGGTAAAGATTAAAATGCCTTTATTAGTACTTGCCTATTTGGCTAGTCTAGTAAAACACACCTCTGCGTTTCAGCCTGAAAGGCCTTTGTCAGGGCATCTTAGGGCACCTTATTAAAAAGGCGAAAAACATATTCATCTTACAAAGGATGAAAAAAGACATTTATGACTTTTCTAGTTTATTTAATCAGCTATTTTACTGACATTGTACAGGCCACAATTGGAAACAATTAAGGTATGTAAATAGATATTTACAAAATCTCTCTATGTAAATATATCACATCATAATATATGGTACATACAGTATCTGTGGCTTAGACTCTGGTGTGGCTAATAAGTGAAAAAAAAAAATAAAAAAAAAAATATATATATATTCAAAAATTTAGTGGGTCCGGTTTCTATACTAGTGTGATTTATAGTCCGAAAAATACAGTATAACAATAAATTAAGTGGTAATTCTTGTGAAAAAAAATCTTAATGATAGAAAAAAAAATTTGGGGTGAAAAAATTTAAGATTATTACGAAATTTTACTTTTTTGCATAAATTCCTTAATAAATGTTAAAAACATATTAGGGATTTCCTATAGTTAAATTGTATACAAACAGTGACTTAATTAAAATCTAATTTAGATTTTTCTTTTACTAAAATGTAACTTCAAAGTTCTTTATTAGTTTTCACCTTAATATAGCTTCACTCCTATCTACAGTTGTGTATATTGTACAGTATACCTCTGTTCTAATAAAATTAGAGCTTTATACTTAAATGCTCTCCTATTTTGACTTTGTCTTTATTCTATGTCTTTGTTTTGAATAGTAATGTTTCCCCTAATACACTTTGATACAAACATCCAATCATACATGTATGCAAACAAACGTGTGTTGCAATACTTGTGCTTGAGTTACATCACTGTATTTTACAATCTACTGTAATTGCCTTTGCACATCCTCCTAAGACCGACGCCTAACAGTGTAATGCACGATAAGCAAAATGATTAAGGAAAGCAATTTTTTTCTCTGATTTGGGATTTATTTGGAAAGAAAATAAAAAACAAACTGGACCATTTTAAGCGGACTGTGCCCACTAAGGTTAATGGCCACCTCACACAGAACAATTGATCAAAATGCTGACTTTATAAATGAAAGAGAAAGCTGGCTGAATTTACATATGTGGCTCATGCCAAAAGACTAGGATTAGGACACAATTGTGCTGCAAATGATTTGGATGTCTGAGAGTCAGAACATGTCCAGCAGCATTGTGTGGCCGTAATGCACTTCCTCACTGGCCAGTTTTGTTCGGTACAACAGGAGAAGCTAGGGTCAATAAACTTGCTGTCCAGTGCAGCAGATGTGACATGCTGCGCTGTGTGGAATAGTAATGCTTTCGGAAATGGAAGACAGACATGCTGAGAGAATATTTCCAGTGACAGCTAACTGCTGTGGAAGAGTACAACTCGCCTCCCATTAGCTGCAACCTGCAGTCCGTGAAGCATAAATGCAAAATTCACGCCAAGATGCTCCCACACTCACTCTCACAGGGGAATTAAAGTGGGCTACAGCTGGATGGAGCTACTAAGGAACACTATCAGAGGAAAACACCCATTCACGATAGAGAATACCTTTGTGGAAATGTTCACATTGAAAGACAAGGATTATTCCCCAATATGATTTTTAATGAACTTCTAAACACCTCATTGGTGTGTGCTTGTTAAAAAGCAAAGCAGACAGAGCTGCTTGCGCTGCCTCTTTCACATACAGGCTGAGTCCCCCCAGGGAGATCTGACAGCCATAAAAACACATCCTGCAAACCGCAACACATCCACCACAATAGAAGCCGACAAGCTATAGCTTTACTTTTTGCTGACACTATTTGGACACAAAACTGCTGGTAAACTAAGCAACACATTTCAAAAGTACACCTGTCTTTAGAAATGTGAGGATGTTTAGACAACAAAAGGGCAAAAAAAAACCCTGCAGCATGAATGTGTGGTTGTTAAAATATTAAATATTGCAAATATGTTTAATTGGAAGCAGGTGATAATTGGAGAGAGGCTCTTGTTTCTTACATGTAGAACTATTTTACAGCTTATTGTTTTAACTTTACTTGTACTTGACTTGAGTACGTGACACAGTGAGGGAGATCACAGTTTTCTTTGACCACATGGTCGTTCGTTCATTAGCTGCACAACACAGCAACAGAAGCAACGTTGTGAAAGCAGTAAAGAGCAAAAAAGTTTTATTACCAATGATGCATGTATGCAAGTGTGACAGACTCAGACTCTAGTGTAAACGCGCACAGTTGTGGCCCCAATGTGGCCTTGACGTCACTTGCATGTGCAGTTCGATAAAGTGAAAACAAAGGAAGTTGATGGGATTGCATAAATGACCAAGGAGGTCGGGACTACATGAGAACACATGGACACCAAAGATCAGTGTGTTAGTGGGTTTGTGCCATGGCTGTTGTGTAGAGGATGTAGGCAGATGATGGAAAACTACTTCAGGGGAAGGAAAAATAAAATTGTAAAAAAGAAAAAATGCGCATTGAATGACATAGCTCGAACAAAGATGACGTAAAAGTCGTTTAGACTGCAGTCACATTTGAAAAGATCTGATTCCAAACAGATTTGGGCGACCTCATGATGTGGCCCAAATCTGATGCGAAAACAATAGATTTGAAGCACTTTGGAGCGTTTAGACTAGCAAAAAATATCTAAATTAGGTCACCTGAGGGCAAAAAAAAAATCTCATTTGGTGTAAACAGAGCCTACATGCTTGGAACAAAATGCTTAATGAGGGCCTGGTACCAGCAGGCAATAAGTGATAGTGCAAATAAATAAGAATAGTTTAGCATTAGCAAACATTTTAGAACAACACAAAACATCTGAGTAGTGCAACCATCCATCCATCCATCCATTTCTACCGCTTATCCATTTTGGGGTCGCGGGGAGTGCTAAAGCCTATCTCAGCTACAATCGGGCAGAAGGCAGGGTAGACCCTGAACAAGTCGGTAGTGCAACCAACCAACATTTTAAAGAACTTGCAGATGTAGCTAAAGCTGCTGACTGTTGACCACTCATGATACTTCAAACGCAGCTACTGCCACCTTGTGGATAAACCATCAAAGGGTGTCTATGGATGTTCTCATTCATCCAGGTCAATGAATTCTCGGCATTCAATCAATCGCAACTGGAATGTTCTGTTTGTTTTAGAAGAGTAGACTAGATCTGTGGCCAAGACTAGAGCTGACCAACCTAACTGATATGATGAAGCCTATGGATGAGGCAAAACGTCTTCTTTGAAAAACGGAACACTCCAGTTAGAATGGATTGAATGCCCTGAGAATTATCAGGAGGTTGCTTACAGGCACAGTTGTCAATGTTGTCAATGCCAAACCAATTTTGTTGTCTCAAGGCTAATTAGAAAATTCTGTGGTTATTTGCTTTTGTAAACCACACACTTCTTTGAATAGAGGTGTTCATATAGAAGAGCATTTACAGTAGCTGTGTAAATGTTATTTCCATCCATCCATCCATCGTCTTCCGCTTATCCGAGGTCGGGTCGCGGGGGCAGCAACCTAAGCAGGGAAGCCCAGACTTTCCTCTCACCAGCCACTTCGTCCAGCTCTTCCCGGGGGATCCCGAGGCATTCCCAGGCCAGCCGGGAGACATAGTCTTCCCAACGTGTGCTGGGTCTTCCCCGTGGCCTCCTACCGGTCGGACGTGCCTTAAACACCTCCCTAGGGATTCATGAATACCAAATAAGTGTCAAAAAGGTTATTTTTGTCTAAAAACAAAACAAAACAGGTTATTAAAACAAAAACAAGGGGTTGACTTGTATCCAGGTCCGTCTTTTATTTGGGTCTACACATTATTATAAGATTATTAGATAAGATATTTGTCCCACATTTACATACAGTATAAACATCTCACTGGATTGGTTTGCAACCGAGTGTTAAGCAACTAGGATGAGAATCAGTACCTCCAGGGTGGAGTGCCATCTTCGGGTTGGGGAGGAGATCTTGCCCCAAGTGGAGGAGTTCAAGTACCTAGGAGTCTTGTTTACGAGTGAGGGAAGAGTGGATCGTGAGATCGACAGGCGGATCGGTGTGGCGTCTTCAGTAATGCGGACGCTGTATCAATCCGTTGTGGTGAAGAAGGAGATGAACCGGAAGGCAAAGCTCTCAATTTACCAGTCGATCTATGTTCCCATCCTCACCTATGGTCATGAGCTTTGAGTAATGACCGAAAGGACAAAATCACGGGTACAAGTGGCCGAAATGAGTTTCCTCCGCCGGGTGGCGGGGCTCTCCCTTAGAGATAGGGTGAGAAGCTCTGCCATCCGTGGAGAGCTCAAAATAAATCCGCTGCTCCTCCCCATCGAGAAGAGCCAGATGAGGTGGTTAGGGCATCTGGTCAGGATGAGGTGTTCGGGGCACGTCCAACCGGTAGGAGGCCTCGGGGAAGACCCAGGACACATTGGGAAGACTGTCTTCCGGCTGGCCCGGGTTCGAGTCCGCGCCGTGACACAAGTAACAGTAAAAATAGGAAAGTAAAAAAAATATCTGGTACAAAGTGTACACATTTTTACAGTATTTACAATTGTGTTTTATAAAAGTCTTATATGGCTGGGGGCACAATATTTATCTACTACTACTGCTACTACTTTTACTTTGTATATAGCGTAGTTTTAAAGCAACTCTGTTACTATTAGGGGTGTCTGGATACAACCTTTTCACTTCTGATACAATACTGATAGTTCCAAGTAGCCTATAGCCTACTATGTTTAACTTTTTGTAAATTACTAATATGCAAGAAAAGATCAACCGCCTTTGTTTATTGGAGGACATTTACTGTAGATGTTAATCGGCTAGCCGCCTTTGCACAAGTAACCGTGGTGCAGTACTGCTTGTATCGGAGCTTATATCCAACATATATGCAAGCCGATATACAGTAATTCGATACCAGCTTTTTTGCTGACATGGGGCCGATATCCGCTATCAATAACGGCTCAGGACACCCCTAGTTACTACATTTTGTCCTATTACAAATAGGGGTTTTACAGTGTTACAGCACAGTAATATAGTGAAAATACTGCTGTAGTGCTAAGTTGTCAACGTGTTTGCTTAATTGTGTTGATTAGATTCAACTTTCTCTCCCTCAACATAATGCCTAATTTAACATTTTTCTCTCTTTATTCAAGGTAACAGATGCTCTCTCTTTATTCAAGGTAACAGATGCTTTTAGGTGAGGAGAATAAGTATGTGATAAGTATAGTAGATACTGCCTTGCTTTGTGTAACATTACTTTACATTACATTCCACGGGAGGTGCGCTAACTGTAATGGGCCCTGACAGGCGCTGTGCCATGGTCCTTGCGCTGGCGGCCATATCTAACAGCATTCATTTAGCGTCTTGTTGACTTTGCCTCTCGGTGTTACGTTTACATGAGTGGACGTCTAAGGTAAGTGAATTTGTCACTGTGGGACTGTTTATTGTAAGTTTGTGTATAATTTTGTTGTGGCTGTTAACCCACCCAAAACAGAAGCCTAAAAGGGAAACTGCACCCTTTTGGAATTTTGTTTATCATTCACAATCCTAATGTGAGACAAGCACACATATGTTTTTCTTTTTTATATTCATTCTAACACGTACACATGTATGTATGTAATGTAATAGGCACTTTTAACATAACACTTTGGTATTTTGGTCATTTTAAGCATACAGATTTTACAGACTCATTACAATGTTTGCTGTTTTCTTCAACAACTACTACTAATCGTGGCAGACTTCATGAGAAACGACTACTTAGGGACAATTGATGAGCCGGAATCTTATATTTTTGAGCCGGAATATACGTAGAAGGATCTACAAATTTTAAAAGGTGGGTGCTAAACAGATTAAGCTTCAGACTATGTTTACACTGCAGGCCAAAGTGGCCCAGATTAGATTTTTTTTTAAATCAGATTTTTTTTCAGCTGACGTTTTGTACTACAAGTACAGTAAATTTGATCTTTATCAGACTTCACTTTACACTGCAGACCCCAATGTGGGTTAAATGTCGCCTCGACGTCACTTGCATGCGCAGTTTGATAAATTTAAACAAAGGACGTTAATCTGTTCGAGTGAGCTACCTCTTGTAGATAAAGAGTTTACTTGTCACTATCGCATCAAGTCACTTTTTTTATCATATATTTGATATCTAAATCGGTGTTATGAAACCTAATCCGTCATTTTTTCATGCGGCAGCAGTGTAAATCCATAGACATCGCTGGTAGCTTTTTTTGATAAAGCGGCTCATTTTGCAGAAAACCAAATTCGATAATTGAACAAGGAAGTCACTACTAAACATGGACACCACAGATCAGCGTGTTAGTGGGTTTGTGCCATGACTGTTGTGTAGAGAAAGTAAGCAGATGATGGAAAACAACGCAGGAGGAGGAAGAAGAAAACTGCGAAAAGGAAAGTGATCGTGCTGCGCAAACAAATGACGTAGCTTGCCCAAAGGTGACGTAAAAGTCGCATTCAGGTCGCATTGCCGTTACAGTCACATTTGAAAAGATCAGATTCAGACTACCCCGTGGTGTGGGCCAAGTATGATGTAAAAAATATCAGATTTCAAACACTTTGGAGTGTTTACATTGGCAAAAAAAAGGCAGTTCAGGGTGCATAGTACACGGGGCCTTAGTGAAACATCATACAGCAGTAATGATAAGTGCCAAACAAGAAATACAAACAACGAACATAATAAAACAATCACTTACTGTACAATGTCTGCTCTGTGGGATGCCGACTGATGGGATGTTCATATCTTCCCGTTTAAACTAAAAGTTAATCATAATCCGCCCGGTGAACAAAAAGGTGAGCGTCTTTTCAAACAATCAATTAATCAGTCAATCGATCAAGTAAAGTGTATTTTCACAGCCCTTAATCTCCTTAGTACCTCAAGTTTTTGTGTCTTTCTTGCCATCTTCGGGTCTAAATTGAATGTCAAATTTGACCAACCTCTTGGTTAATGGCCACAACCTTGTACCATACAAGTGAGAGGCATGGTTCATAATGTAGAACACGCATGTCAAACTAGTTTTTATTGAGGGCCATAATGCAGTTAGGGCTGCCATCGGAGGGCCGCATGTAACAGCAAATATATATGAATATAAGTGTTTAATAGCCTTATAACACAATTTGTAAAGGAAACTCTTTTTGATTACTCCATTTTTTACTAACAGATTGATGGATGACTTGGTTTATTGCCACAGAATCAGATAATATTTAAGTGTAGAGCATATTCAATTGAATGTAATATATTTTCCGTCAAATCACAATTATAATACATGCATTTTACCAGAAAGTGCTTTAATATTTCCGGCGTCTTTTTTTTGCAGGCCCAAAAAAATTATGTGGCGGGTCACATAAAATGATGCGGAAAACCACGTGAAATGACATGGCAGGCCATGTGGTAGGCCAGATTTGGCATCCGGGCTTGAAGTTTGACACCCATGATCTAGAATTAACTTTTACCAACTCAGAGGCCATGCAGCAGCTCACTGGCTCAGTACGTCAATAGCTGCATAAGCTAGTTACCTCTCTGTAATCACAGTGTCAATAAAAGTAGTTCCTTGATGTTAGTGCTTACAGTGACAATATAACTAATACTTTGTTAATATGCAGATCATGACATTTAAATGGAGTATTGATGGCAGTTTTGGGATTTTAGAGGGCTTTATGTGCACAATAGATGACTCCCATTAGGTTCATTGTTAGCCACTTCGTAGTTGAGACAGACATACTATGTTCTTGTCTTATATAGGGATTGTAAATGTTAGGCAAAATTCCCCCCAAAAAGTGCAGTTCCCCTTTAAAACAAACCTAAACTCATCGCCATGTGTCTGTAGCTGCTTTTATTCACTTAAGACTTTCATTTAGGTGCTCTGAGATTTGTATGCCGTATAAACATGCCTTGTTATAGTTGGATATATTTAACTTGCTTTTCCTTTAGTATTCCCAGATATAGGCTAACTTGTGGCAGAGTTGTATTTTCTGTTTTCACATTATTTTATTGTGCTTTCTGTCATCTCATGCATAGATTGTGGCAGGTTTGCAGAAAATGGTTATCATTGTTTGAAAATGTACAATAATCATTATCATGTTGAACCAGGTTGGATTCAGCCCTTAAAGCCCTCAGCGTCTCTTGAATAGAGGATGAGGCTAAGGGAGATATACACTATTCTGAATTTGCAGGCACCATTTTTGATGCATTGCTACTGTTGTATGTCATTAGAATGTGCAGGTGTACCTAATTTTGTGGCCAGTCTGTACACTAGATTGAAGTTAAAGATAGTTTTGCTTTGCAAAATGACGTATTCCGGGACAAACAGTTAACGGGATAGTCGCTGTCAAATGTGTTCTACATCGAGGTCTCCTCGCCCATCCAGCCAAATTTAGCCCAAAACAAGGCCCTTGGCATGTGCTTCAGCTGACCCAATTATATCCAGTCTGAAGGGAAAGAAAGATAGCCCACTTTGATCAACACAAGACCCCCAGACTGCTTTAGCATGTTGTTTAAGTTCTACACTTTTCGTGTGCATAGCCTACATGCATCAAGCATCAGGCCAGCAGGGTGTTACCTTTGAGGTGAGCCTTTTTCCTAAAAATAACTGTCCTTGGTGAGGTGAGGATGTGGGAGACTGAGCTGGATGGCAGCTCAAAAAACCTCATTAGATGTTTATTTTCAGGACAACTGGGGGGTGACAAATTCAATCACCCGCATATTTACTGAGATGAACGATTAGCTTTGTTTTGTTAGATATTAGAACGATAAAAAAAAGATGGATATTTGTATTGAATATGAATATGATCTCCCTTGTTTAGACCTTTTCCACAGTTGTATATACGCAGTAAGCCATCTCATTTTGCTGTGAATCCATTTAATTTTTAAATGAGCTTTTTACACTGTTTTGTCATTTTTTAAGATAGATTTGCACATCATAATAATCGAACATTTCATTGCAATGCCACAATGATAGTTTCACATTGCAGACTTTGTCACAAAAAGCAACAATTGAGGTTGACTTGTGGAATGTCTTATTGTCTAAATAAGTGTTCATCACTAAGATGTACCCAAATTTCAATTTTCACTGATCTTTCACACTTAGCCGAGCATCTAACATTGTGTAATTTTGTCCAGCCTTACATTAAAGAAAAACATACTCTCACCAAGCCAATGGAACTCGGGCCCACTTAACGCCGAAAGTCCAACACGTTTAGTGAGTGTGAACGTTTTGATCTGTACACACCCACTACTCTGGCACAATTTAAAGAGATGGGCCGGGGCAGGGCTCTTCTGGCCAGATTGCTGATAACTAGGGCTTTCTTCGATAAAGGACTTTCAGGGTTGAATCTGATTCCTTACATTTTCCCCATAGTTGACGATCAGTTGTCCTGATCCAGGGAAGGGAGAGTGGGGTCAAATATCCGGATTGAATTGTCAAATAGACTATTCTAAGACACCCCTACTAGTAACCGCCACTTAATAGAGATATAGTCCGGAACAAAAATCTGTAAGTGAGATTTGTGGCGCCGTGTTGGGTTGTGCTCGAAATGCTTTGTAAAACATGCTAGCATGCATGTAGGATAGTGTAGGATAGAATAAACTTTATTGACCCAAAAGCGGGGAATTTATGTGGTTGCGGTGCAGCTACCAAAACTCTACAAAAAGTAGGGTAAAAAGACATGAAAACAAGAGGGAAACATTAAAGATCACAAATTACCTAAAATACATTCAAAGAGCACAGAACTGATGCAACTAGCTGCCACATTAGCCGAACCATTTTTACATACAGCAGTGTTTCCCACAGGTCAGGCACCTATTTGTGGTGGTGTGGTCAGCCGGCGGGGGGGATGACCAAGAAGAACGCGGAGTTGGAATATAATTACAACACTTTATGTACATATTTATATACATATTTATATAATATTTATATAATATGTAAGCTACAAGCTCCATTCACAGACAGTCCCATTGCTTTTATGAGCGGTCGAGCGAGTCAAAAGCCTTAAAAAAAAAAATAAATAAAAGTTTTATTTTTTTCATTTGTGGCAGCCGTAATTCTTTCGTGGCGGGCCGCCACAAATAAATGAATGTGTGGGGAAACCCTGTACAGTTATAAAATTAAAATACCACGGAAAAATAACATAGCAATAAATACTATATATTGCGCACGGAACTGACCCAACAAATAACCAAGAAAGTGGACTCCGTCCTAAGCTGCCCACTAGCTCCCGGTTAATGCCTGGTGCACACGGATGAGCAACAGGTAGACTGAAGTGTCTGGAACATGCTCATTCAACCAGGACTCAGTAAAGCTCACCCTAACTTTGCAGCATCATCTCTTCCACCGCATTTCTTCTGGTCTCTCCAAGCGGACTCTGGTGTGGCAGAAAGCCACCAGCTGGTCTATGGTGCAAATACGGCCATGGAAAAAAGGCAGATACAAAATCCACATAAAAGTATCAAAAAGCAGCGCAGAACCAAACTGAAAACCATATAACAAAAATTCCCTAGCTTGTCGGGAAATATTTGCTAAATCCTGCCCGTACCCCTGCAAAGCAGTTTGCTTGATGGCAGTCATGTTTTTCAACCAATCTTACTGAAATTAAATGGCATGTGCTTTTCCGTCCACTCAAAGTATGTACTGAATAATGTGGTGATTCTTGTAATTTCAAGTCAATTTAATTTATTGATTAGAGGGAGGTCATCATTTAACTCAAAATAAAACTGGAAATTACGTCAGTCATGAGTGTATACACACACGTTTGTCACATTAAATCTAAACAACTATTATTTTTGTCAACAAATCAACGCCCTTTTGTGTTTATCGCGGATGGATTAAACCATATACCAGTCGAACCCGCCCCTCATAGCACCACCACCCCTGCGCGAACCGATGTTGAGTGGTGACACTTCATTCATACAAAATAAACAACAGACTCGCTCTCTATGTTTCGGTGACTCATCCTGTCTGCCCTGTGATTGAGCTGGTCTTAAGTGCTCTTGATGGCTCCTTATCAGTGGCGGCGTGAGCGAAGCTGAAGGGCAAGGACCCAAAGAAAGAGAGCAGTATAGAGGACACAACTTGGCCGCTCTACTTTTGCGGGACGTAGAAGTGGGACAATCTGTTCCTTGGATGATCTCCAATTCTACTTTCCCGGGACTGATAACACTGAAAATATATCTATACACACGTTCTGTCCTACATAGGAGAGGAGGAGAGAGTGACAAAATGAGAAAATATGAGCTGAATTGCCTGTGTATTGATCTTTTACAGTGCATTGTATTGAATATTCCCATTGGACCAGGTGGAGTAGCATAAACAACACACATGCATCATTCATGTCATGTTCTCACAACAAACTCTGCAGAGGACACTTGACTGTGAGATAATGTCATCAGTTCCAGATCTACCATTAATTCCATTGCGGTGAAATACCATTTGACCAACAAGCAAAACATGACAGCAAGCCTTTATATAGCGGTATAGCTCGGTTGGTAGAGCGGCCGTGCCAGCAACTTGAGGGTTGCAGGTTCGATCCCCGCTTCAGCCATCCTGGTCACTGCCGTTGTGTCCTTGGGCAAGACACTTTACCCACCTGCTCCCAGTGCCACCCACACTGGTTTGAATGTAAGAATTTGATATTGGGTTTCACTATGTAAAGCGCTTTGAGTCACTAGAGAAAAAGCGCTATATAAATATAATTCACTTCACAATTCACTTCACTTTATTGCACTACTTGCAAAAATCATGTTGTAAAAGGCCAAGACTGATCGAGACGCATAACTTCTCTGCATCATCCATCTTTGCTTGCACATTCTGAGCATGTGGATCCATCTCTGTCCTTGTTATCGAGATTAATCACTTCCTGGTTCATAGTCTTCAGATAATGCAGGTCTCCTGGCATTGCGTATAATTATATTTTTTTTAATGTTGGATTGGCTCTTCCCTGAGGCAAAAAAGCATCAGATATTGCTGCTTGTGATCTTGTGCAGGATGGCTGTTTTGATATAATCTTGGGTTTTTATGACTTGATAAGAGCTCAAAGATTTACTGGAAACCTCAAGCAGCTCTTGTGTAAAATCTCTTTTTTGCTGTTTTACCATGCAACCACAAATTGCAATACTCTTAATTAAATAGGCGTTAAGGATGTAAATGCAATTTAAAGAGCAACTAAACATTGAGTAGGGTGTGGACCTCTTTGTGTTTCTCACACCTTTGATTGTGACAGTGTTTGGACGGTCATTACACCACTTGGTCCAAAAGCAAGAGGACCATAATGGTGAAAAAAAATGATCATCTCTGCACTCTCATTTATGTTCTTATTACTACTCCGCAAAATGTTCACATCAGATTGAAAACTGTACTTATTGCTTTTTACACAGCCATCCACCATTTCGATAATATATAGAATAGTATGGATTACTTTTTTTTTAGAAAGTTACAGTTATGACTAGGGCAATTTGTCGACTTTGAAGAAGATGGCTGCGCACGAAGAAAATTGATTGGCCACCGATCAATATTGGTTAGTTGCCATGCCAAATGCTAGTCAATGCCTTTCAGTTCTGATCAATTACAAATGATCCCTTGCAGCTCATACCTTGCAGCTTGGTCCTTCTGCTGACAGACGAGGCTACTGTTAGCAGCTACTGCTAATTGTTTGTGTATTTTTGTACACTGTGCAGAGCGGCCCCTCGAAGTCATTATCATCTCCATCAGGGCAAATAAACTACAATTCTTAAAAGTATTATTATTACTGAGAAACTGGAAAAAGGGGCTAAAATGCAACTCATAAAGCAAAGAGAGCAGCAGATGAAATGAAAACATGCTCACACTAAGCCAGCTTGAAGCAACAGAAGAATTAATGCTTAGTTAACTTTACCACACGTGGAGATGGAACTGCGTTATGACTGAAAGTAAGCAAATATTAACAGTAAATGACCAAGTAGATAAGTAAAATTCTAGAGCGAGGATAATATTATAGCATCTCATGGTTTCTCCTTGATTGCCAACACACCTGTAGCGGTAGGGGAGTGGCTATGGGCATGGTCAACATGATGCCATTATATAATTTGCATAATATGCTATGAATCATATATTTTCTTCAAAAATGCAAAAAAAAAATGTATAGACATGTTATTTTTTGCTATTAACATGTTTTTCTTATATAATTTTTCCCTATTTTTCAATTGTTTCTAGCTATTGTACAATGTACTTTGTTGAGAATATTTCAAGTTCCTTCCTTCTCCAATCCTTTTGGTGACTTTTACGTTATTGAAAACAACTGGGAAGTAACCCAGCATCTTTTTCTGCCGTTATTGTAGACTGTACTTGTGTTTAGAGACTCTTCTGTTGCTCCATGTACATAACAGCAGGAGCAGCAGCAACCCGCACTCAAGTTACTGTTGCTTATTTTCTCCTTAAAAGCCGCCACATTGCAAACATGCTGCCTCTGCTTCAGACAACTCTGTGCGTATTGCTTACGTCATCACAACATAACATTGGTAGTGCTTTTTCAGTGATCAGTCTTTTTTGGTGACCAAATTTTCGATGCATCACTTGTCAGTAGTGCTCATATTTAGACTTAGACTTCCTTTTACTGTCATTCAAATTTGAACGTTACAGTACAGATAAGAAATACATTTTGTTGTATTAGCCGTTGTAGTGCAGTATAAAAGAGAAATAAGGTGCAGATATAAATAAATAGATTACTGTACAGATAAATATATTGCAGTTTTGCATATGCATCCATGTTTATGGATGTATGTTATATTGTCTTTATATTCCAGCGAGTAAATCCATTTTTTTGGGGGAAGTGAGGGGATTATTATGATGCGTTCAAGAATCTTACGGCCTGAGGGAAGAAGCTGTTACAGAAGCTTGAGGTTCCTCTGCTGAACCTCTTTCATGTACATATGATGCACTGTATATATAAAAAGTACCAATGATTGTCACACACACGCTAGGTGTGGTGAAATTTGTCCTCTGCATTTGACCCATACCCTTGTTCACCCCCAAGGAGGTCAGAGGAGCAGTGAGCAGCAACGGTGGCCGCGGCCGGGAATCATTTTTGGTGATTTAACCCCCAATTCCAACCCTTGATGCTGAGTGCCTAGCAGGGAGGTAATGGGTCCCATTATTTAGTCTTTGGTATGACTCGTCCGGGGTTTGATCTTACAACCTATTGAACTCAGGACGGACACTCAAACCGGATAAATGCATATCCATTCATATTTGCAATGACCCGCTGGTGTTAAAGGGGAAGTGCAAATTTTGGGGGGAATTGTGCCTGTCTGTCGCAATCCCTTTGAGAGACAAACCCTTTTTTTTTTTGCATTCTAATTTTTAATCATTAGCTCGCAATGCAGCTAATGGGATCAATCCAATCTGCCTCTAAGTCACTTTAAAAATGGATTCAAATACCACCAACAATACTTAATTTATGTTCCGTAATCTGTATAATAACCAAGCTTTAGCCACATTCTTATTGTAAGAGCGAACACTGAGGAATGCTTTTTGTAGCCGTAAACTCGCTACCGCAAGAGGTAATCTCGGTACTCCGTCAACAGCTGAATGGCTTTTGAGTTTGTATTGCACAACACAATGCGATAGGACACCATTTAGTAATGACTTAAAAACAGGAACAATAATATTACAGTATCTGTTAAATATTTAGTTTGTACACAGCTACTGTAGCTCGACAGTGTATGTACTGTAGTTGTAATAACACGCATGACGTGTTCCATGTATCGTGATCAATATCTCACTTTATGGACAATTAATTGTCTGTTTGGTCCAGCTGGCCGGGGACATTTTTTTCCCGTTGATTTTGATTACGAGCAGCACGGTGTTAGTGCAAGTGCGTCACAATGCGAAGGTCCTGAGTAGTCCTAAATTCACCAGGGGGATAGTTTGATTGGCAACACTAAATTGGCTCGAGGATGTGAATGTGAGTGTGAATGTTGTTTGTCTATCTGTGTTGGCCCTGCGATGAGGTGGCGACTTGTCCAGGGTGTACCCTGTCTTCCGCCCGAATACAGCTGAGATAGGCTCCAGCATCTCCCGCGAACCCAAAAGGGACAAGCGGTAGAAAATGGATGGATGGATGGATGGAAGGATTTTGATTAAGCACATCATTTCTGTCGCAATACCTTGGCTCCAAGTTCCACATTTGCAGTGTCAAGACACTTCGACTCAGCTCTCTCGGTTTCCGTCTGCTCCAACATTCCAACCTCTCTTTGAGCTTGCTTCTATAAGCAATAGTTCATCCTGCTTATATTTAATTTAAAAAATATAAGGTTGTGAATCATTTTCCAAAAATTGCCATCTTCGTTGTCTGTTACCAGGTCTCAAATGATTAGAACCCACTCACATATTTCCAGAAGTAGGAACACACATTTGTTGCCGGACGTCGGAAGTGGATTGCTAAATTGACAACTGAAATAAATGAATCAAGGAAATAAGTTACCGGGATGCATAACATGACCATCCATCCATCCATCCATTCATCTATCCATTTTGTTTGAAGTGTGCCACAGTGATCCTCTCCTAGAGTACATATACAGTTAAGGCTTTTTCTATACGCCCCAAAAAACAATCTTCTGTTAGATATTTTGTGGCGTATTCTGCTCCCCTCAGACTCTGCCAGAAGAACAAAACATCAGAATCAGAAGAGTTTTATTGAGCATTGTTTGAGAACGGATTCACAAACTAGGAATTTTACGCAATTGTGCAACTTAAAACATATATAGCACAGAATAGAATAACATGAGCTGTAACTGAGCTATCAGATCTTATTGTTCATGTGTCTCACTCATGAAAAATAACAAAACATGTATTTATTTCTCCTTTAAACATAACTGAATTCAGCTCAGCAGGTTGGAAGTATTTTTTTTACTGTGTATTCCCTAAAAATTGTCCGGCCCCTCCAAGTTGTCTCAAGCTTTCTTCGTCTTCTTGATTAGCTTTGACAGTCAGCAACAGTTTTGAATCTGACACCAAAGCTTCACTTTGCTGCAGAGCAAACATGAGCACGTCAAGGAGTCGTCAACAGGGCATTACATCGTTACCAGAGGTGCAACCGGACTTAAAAGCGTGAGTAATAACTCTACAAAACGATATAAATGAGACACGAAGCAATGTCAAAAATATCCAGGAACAGATTATCAAAGGCGTAGAAAACAATGTCGCAGAGCTCCAAGAAGACTATCAAAGACAGAAAAAAGTATTGTATTGATATAATTGAATTTAGAAAGTTCAGAGAATAAATTCAGATTCTCAATGAAGACAACACAGCATTAAAACGGGAGGTGGAGAAGCTGAAAGAGGAGAATGCCAAGCAGCAAGACAACATTGGGATAACAGCAGTGTTGTGGAGAACATCAAAATGGAGATAGAAGCATTGTGCCAAAAATTGCAACTAAATAACACGGATTTGAAGAAATTCAAGGAGGAGATGGCCGCATTGAAACAACAGTCCAATGCCGGACAACAAGATATCACAAATCTAGGGAATATTAATGTTTTGGAAAACATCAAAGAGGAAGTGGATCAGTTTACCTGACCGAATGGCATCATCATTGCCGGGCTACACATCAATCCTCAATCCTACTCAAGAGCAGCTGACAATAGAGAAGAATCCGACGACATCGACGCTGCTTCAATAGAGCAACAAGTTGTCAACTTTTTGCAATAAAAGGTGAATTAATGCCGATATCAACACCATTAATGCATGCAACTCACTGAATAGAAAAGGCAACAATACCATGCCAGTTACCACCGTGAAGCTTGCCAACAGGAAATCAAAAATGGCATCGCTGACACGGAAAAAAAGCTGAAGGCCACAAATATGTACATGTACGAGCGCTTCACTAAACGCAATGCTGAAATTGCCAAGAAAGCACGTGACTTGAGAAAACGGGGAAAAATTCAGGGAACTTGGAGTGCCAACTGCAAAATCTACAACAAACTGAATGAGGGTCCAGAAGCAAGAGTCGTAGTTGTCAAAGACATTAAAGAACTAGACGAATATTAGAACTCCCAGAGCAACCACAATAACAACAACAATAATATAACCTTGGAGGAAAATATAATCTAAAACATTTGTATGCACGTACAACACTTGACACCTTTAGCATATCAATATGGATTAAGCAAGGAAATCAAATAAAGCCCCAATATGATTCCAACTTACTTATGGTTTATTTATCTATTTATTTGCTGTTTGTTTTCAAACAGAAAGAAACAGAAAGCAAAGAAATGCGATAAAACAGCTATGATACGAAAAGGGCTAGGATTAAATAAGCACTGCTTCTTCCTTCTCCTTTTCGGACGTGCTGTAATGAAACAACTGGAAATATGTGATGTATTGCATTGTATCGTATGCATATTCGATACATACTGAAACTGAAACTGGATTGAACTGAAGAAGCAGGTAATTCGGCTGGCCTGGGAACAGAGCTGGACGAAGTGACTTGGTAGAGGGAAGTTTGGGCTTTCTGCTTAGGCTGCTACCGCTGTGACCCGTCCTCGGTTAAGTAGAATAAAATGGATGGATAGATGGAGTTAACTTGTGATTAATCACTAAAATTTTACGCATTAATCATGCATGCACGCACAATTTATTTTTACCGCACATGCCCGTGTCCCTTAACCGCAGATGGTTACCTGGAAGGCGGCGCTGGCTGATAAATTGTCTGTGGTCAATGCATACGTCAGTTTAAAAATAAGTGAGGAGACCTCAGCCAGTGTGCTCACGTGGAAATTTTTTATTAAAAATAAACTCTAAGGGGACTTACCAAGTTTTGAGCAAATAAATGTAATGTATTCAAGTAAAACAATTAAAACATGTTCCTTGATGACAATAGTCTGACAATAACATTGCATTAGTTTCCAAATATTGGAGTCTTTTTTTATGGTAATTTTAAATTATGTGAGCGAGTTATAACCTGTAATTAATAATGAATAATCAAAATTCAAAAGCTTGATTAACCCCTTTTTATTGAATAATTGTTTAACAACACTAATTTAGACCTAAATCTGAGCCAGTGTTAAAGAAGAAGGTAAATAAGTGACCATAGATCTTGTCTTCCTCATTCATCTCTGTTGTCATGTAGCTCGCCTATTTGCACCGAATGTGATTACACTGCTTTATGCTAACTACAGCCTTCCATCTTCCTCTCATCGGTAGTCCACCTTCCTTTTATACGCCAATTAGTTTGCTCTTGACTCCTCTGAGCTCATCCTTTTTTCTTTTTTTTTTCCCGTCCCCTATCTAGCTCCGTGTGAAAGGCTCCGTGTAGCTCAATATTGAATGAGATTTCGTTCATAAATCAACCATCTCTTCTTCTCTCTCCTGGAGCAATTGAATGATTGCGTTCATCTCCAAAAACCCTGTGAGTGCCAACAAGGATCTTAATGGCACTTTGTGATTAAAGAACCATTCAGCTTGAAATGAAATATCTATTGAAGAATAGGCCAATATTTTATTAGCTGTGATTTCATATATTTTAACCGCACGCCTGTTTGTTTTGATCCCTCCTCATTAATTTATCTACCTTACTAAATAAATCCTTTTTTTTGTCTTATTTGCGCTTACATAATGTCCTGCACATTGTGTTTCTGTGTGAAAAAGGCTCATCATTGTCACTTTCCAAGCATCTAGGGAAATCGACTATGGTCGGTCTTCCTGCCCCCGAGGCATCCGTCACACCCTTGCAGAGAAAATGTTCAATTTGCAGACTTCCCTTTTGCACAACAGCTTCCATTTATTTTCTGTCACCTGTGCGATAATTTGTTGCATGCAATATACAGTAAACGGTACTGAAATGGGTGTTATGTCATTTACATGGGCTTGAAATAGTAGGTTTTTTTATAGCGATAGCTTCTGGTGCCCGTGTTCATTAGGTTAGGCCAGGGGTCGGCAACCCAAAACTTTGAAAGAGCCACGTAGGACCAAAAATACAAAAAACAAATCTGTCTTGAGCCGCAAAAAAGGAAAAGCCATATATACTGTAAGTCTTATAGTGAAGGCAACACATGACGTGTCTATATTACCTAGAATAGCCTACTATCAAAAAGACTATGTGTCGCAGGCTGAAGCAAATCTTCGTTGACAGAAATGTTGAAATTGTATATATTTATTCTACAAATTTTTACAACATTAGAAACCATTGGTAAATCAGAGGCTGCTCAGAAGGTGAAATAACGCCTGGAAATGACTGGCTCAGAATGGCCAAAGGTATAGGTGTGTGTGTCCAAGTTAAAGGAATCAGCAGGCTGTTTTCTTATAATAGATTTATTACAATCTTTGGCAAGCTAGGTAATGTTTGCTGTGGTCTGGAACAACATGGCACACAAACAACTATCTGATATGCATCCAATATTACATACAGATAATGTGTCATGAGACATGCAAAACTAAATTATACACAAAGAAGATAAAAGGAAAGGATATTACATTATCTCAAATATACCTACAAATGAGGCATAATGATGTAATATGTACATACAGCTAGCCTAAATAGCATGTTAGCATCGATTATCTTGCAGTCATGCAATGACCAAATATGCTTGATAGGCACTACACACAATTCATTAACACCTACAAAGCTCACCTTTAAGCATTCACACACAGTACAAAAGGTTTGGTGGACAAAATGAGACAAACAATGAGTGGCATGAAATATGTATTTCTCTGGCATCACTTGAATAAAGTTATACAGGTTCAATCCCAGGCTCGGGATCTTTCTGTGTGGAGTTTGCATGTTCTCCCCGCGAATGCGTGGGTCCCCTCCGGGTATTCCGGCTTCCTCCCACTTCCAAAGACATGCACCTGGGGATAGGTTGATTGGCAACACTAAATTGGCCCTAGTGTGTGAATGTGAATGTGAACGTTGTCTGTCTATCTGTGTTAGCCCTGTGATGAGGTGGCGACTTGTCCAGGGTGTACACTCCCTTCCGCCCGACTGTAGCTGAGATACGCTCCAGCCCCCCCGCGAAAGGGAATAAGCGGTAGAAAATGGATGAATGTTAACAAACTACAGTGAGTTCAAGGACCGCCAAAATTAGTAGGACAAAACGGTACTGCCCAAATATTCTCATCAGAGAATCATGTTTGATATAAACACTGAGATTTCTAATAACTAGGGAGGTTTGTGTCATGTTGTCCCCCTACAGATACCCTAATAAAACAACATATATATTTTTTTCTCCCATCTTTTTTTATTTCCATACAATTTTGAAAAAGCTCGAGGGAGCCACCAAAACTGTGCTAAAGAGCCACATGTGGCTATGGAGCCGCAGGTTGCAGACCACTGGGTTAGGCAAATGTTTTTGTGACAACTAATACGCGTAAAATAATATGAGGAGGTGAATACAGTAGAATCTGAATTTATAAACTGAATTGATTTTGTGACGGAGCTCTAAACTCAAAACACGTGTTTCTCAAATCAATGTCTCCTATTGAAATGTATTGAAATCAATTTAGTTGGTGCCTGACCCCCCAAAACAGATTCAGATTAACAATATTGTATGGAACCCATACAAACCCATACGAACTCGACAGGGCGGTTGCTGGTTGTTCCATCTCCATCGTTGGGGTCCCTGCGGGTGGGGTGGGTGGTTCCTGCGGCCCTGCGCTGGGTGGTCCTGTGATGGCCGACTTGGGTGGGGTCGACTGGCGTGGGCCGCGCCGTGCTCTCCGGGGGTGCTGGTGGGGCGGGGGCGGTCTTCTCGTCCGGTTGCGGGGAGTCTGGGTGCCCTGGGGCGGGGCATCCCGCCTTTTTGCCTCTGTGGGTTGTGGTCTCTCGCTGGCTTTGGGTCTGGCCATCTGCTGCTTCTCTCATGGCCTGTCGTCTGCCGGGCGAGTCTGTTTGCGGCCTGCTGCTGGCTCTTCCGGGCGGCGCGGTGGGCCGGGCTATGGGGTTCCCCTCGCTGGCCGGCCTGGCCGCGTGGGGCCAGTGGTCCCTGGCTCCCTGGGCGCCACACCTGCTGTTTGGGTTGGGCTCTCTGGGCAGCTGGGGCCGTACTCTTGGCTCCCACGCACACTGGGAATCAAACATATTGTACATACAAACACACATATACTCTCGCACACACCGTTATTCATACATACATACATCCAAACATACATACATAGGTACCTACGCTCCCACATACATACACAAATACAGCACATACCTACATACTCCAAGTTTGTCCATCTACACGCACATTCACGGTACAAACATACGCATACTGTACATATACATTCACTGTACAAACATACATATACACATACTGTACATATACATTCACTGTACAAACATACATATACACATACTGTACATATACATTCACTGTACAAACATACATATACACATACTGTACATATACATTTACTGTACAAACATTCATATACACATTCTGTACATATACAAGAACATATACATACACTCAGTGACGTGCGGTGAGGTTCATGGCTGGTGAGGCACTCCATCACAGTCAGATTTATAAACATATGAACCCTATAGCGTATCTTATTCACCATTTGATTGGCAGCAGTTAACGGGTTATGTTTAAAAGATCATACCAGCATTCTTCCCTGCTTGGCACTCAGCATCAAGGGTTGCAATTGGGGGTTAAAACACCAAAAATGATTCCCCGCCGCTGCTGCTCACTGCTGCCCTCACCTCCCCGGGGGTGAACAAGGGGATGGGTCAAATGCAGAGGACAAATTTCACCACACCTAGTGTGTCTGTGACAATCATTAGTACTTTAACTTAATGTAGCAGGTACTTTAGCTAGTATATCCATCCATCCATCTTCTTCCGCTTATCCGAGGTCGGGTCGCGGGGGCAACAGCCTAAGCAGGGAAACCCAGACTTCCCTTTCCCCAGCCACTTCGTCTAGCTCTTCCCGGGGGATCCCGAGGCGTTCCCTGGCTAGCCGGGAGACATGGTCTTCCCAACGTGTCCTGGGTCTTCCCCGTGGCCTCCTACCGGTTGGACGTGCCCTAAACACCTCCCTAGGGAGGCGTTCGGGTGGCATCCTGACCAGATGCCCGAACCACCTCATCTGGCTCCTCTCGATGTGGAGGAGCAGCGGCTTTACTTTGAGTTCCTCCCGGATGGCAGAGCTTCTCACCCTATCTCTAAGGGAGAGCCCCGCCACACAGCGGCGGAAACTCATTTCGGCCGCTTGTACCCGTGATCTTATCCTTTCGGTCATGACCCAAAGCTCATGACCATAGGTGAGGATGGGAACGTAGATCGACCGGTAAATTGAGAGCTTTGCCTTCCGGCTCAGCTCCTTCTTCACCACAACGGATCGGTACAACGTCCGCATTACTGAAGACGCCGCACCGATCTGCCTGTCGATCTCACGATCCACTCTTCCCCCACTCGTGAACAAGACTCCTAGGTACTTGAACTCCTCCACTTGGGGCACTTATTATTACATTATTATTATTATTATATATACACTTATTATTATCATTATTAGCGATAATACTGCTAACATTAACAATATTAAATAATCACATGTATGTACAAAATAACAAACACGTGTTATTTTGTACAGGTGTGTTACAAAATTTTGTACAAGTGTAACACAGTGTTGTCACTATGATAGGTGGAACCGCGCTACAGCGTTAGTGTTCATTCATTGTCTTTACTGTAGCATAAAAAATGCAGATGGCCTTAAAACGCCACAATACCCAGTCACCATATTTAAATACCCAAAATAAAGACTTGACATATATATAAATTTAATCGGATCAGAAGCATTGGAAGAAACGGGATTAAAACCCGATGCTAACCGCCTATAGAAAATACATGGGTCCAGCTAGTAGCTACAATTAGCAAACAAATTCACTTACCAACTAGGCTTAATATCTTAACATCGACACACTCTTTCGTCGCAACTCAGCCCTGATGGTCGGCACCTATAAGTTTACAATTAGTTGTAAAATGTTGGACGGTTGTTTTTACGATATGCAAGCAAACAACAACTTTAAAACATACCGGCTTCAGATGTCCCCAGGCTTAGCCGAGTAGTGCAAGAATGATCTCTAGGATCACTAGCGCCCTCTACCACCAGGAGGCCGGAGAACAGGTGCCTCACATAGTGGGTCTTTGCAGCAGTTTTATGATAGCCCAGCACAAGAAATACATTACACACATACAGTTGTTGACAAAATACACTGTACATTATATACCTCAGCTAACTAAACTATGGAAATGTACAATATAATTCATATAGCAATGCGGTCTCACTGCACAGCAGCCAGCAGTTAGCCGAGTCATTGCGCAATCCATGGTGACGGGGATGCTCAGCTGTCAGTGACTCACCGCAAGTAATTCTCAATATTTGAATGGCAAATGTGAAAAATTAAGCGATTTTGAATAAAAAATAATTTAAAACTGGTGAAGTTAAATGGAAAATAACTTTAATGTATAATCTCTGGTTACATATAACAATATAATTTTTTTTTTCTTTTTACATTTTTTTCTTTCCATGATGGCAGGTGAGGCCCATAATCACGTTTCATCATACATATATTAATGTTGTTGCCCTAGGGGAAACTGGGTAACACATGGCACACTGACAAAGCTTAACCCATTGTTACTATAACAATCTACAAGCTTAATATAGGTTGCCTCTCTCTCTTCCCCTCCATTTTTCGGTATTCCCTTGTTTTTTTCTTGTTTTTTTAATCTCTAGTTATCATTATGTATATGTATTGTTTCATTTGAACGACTGTATTGTTGATAATAAAGGTAAACTATCGGTATTGCTCATGATCAATAGCGCTTTTTCTATTGGTATTTGTATTGCTCCAGTTGTAGTGTAAAAATGCTTATTGTCATTTCTATATTATTATTTATTTTGCTAACTGCTTCTTTGCTATCACTTTTACGATCATAATTGTACATATAGTATGTGCTGGTGATGTTCTATTGTTGTTATTTTTGTTGTTATTGTTGTGTTTGCTGTTGTGGTTTTTGTCTCTCTGTCTAATCCCCCTTTTATCCCCGCAATTCCCCCCGTCTTACTTTCTTTCTCTTTCTATCCCCTCCTGCTCCGGCCCGGCTGCACCAAATGATAATATAAATACATTTAATAAAGTCAAATTGAAATAAGGCACCAAGCAAAGTATCCTACACTTCTCTTTTGTAAAGTAAATCTGAACAGCCGATATGGGCATCTACATCAACTATATGATTTGCCTGAGAAGCTGGACAGGACAAAAAAAAAAAAAAAGACTTCCATTTTCACACATTTTTGGAGAGGAGGAACACTGCAATGCTATTCTTGGAACATGATGACATCATTACATTATTATTTACGCCAAAGGCCACAGTTTGGTCAGCATGCCACTGATTGTATGACTGTACTAATTGTAGTTGCATCCCTACCCCCATTGTGTCATGTGATTTTTTTTTTTTTTTTAATTGAACTCCATCTGCCAATCATTTTGTGTTGCTCGGCTTCAAAATGCCAGCAGGCAAGCTGCTGATGGCAACAGGCAAGCAGCTGCTGGCAGCGATTTGCAAAGCCCCTTTAACTAGTAAACCAGAATTAAACATATGGAGACACTAGTATGTCATAGCAGAAGCCCTATTAAATGATTTTACAGCAAAATTGTAGCCATAAGCCCTTCTTAAACAACATATTCCCGGCATCCATATTTAAAAAATCAGAGAAAACCTGGGGCTTCTTTAACGTTGAGGTAAATCAATGCTCAAACCTTGAGTCAGTGGTTGTTTTTGTATTCAAACGTGTTCGCGTAGTTAGTCCAGCCTCCTCGAAGAGCTCGACCTCATGTGAGGCTAAATTGCATATCTCACTCACTCTCGTCTGCAAAGATCCCTTAATGCTTTTTCACAGTTTCTATATATTTAGCCTGTCTTTCATCAGCCTGCTTTTCTCTAAATGGAAAAAAGTGGACCATCTTTGTGCTCATTTAAACATGTAGATTGTTCTGCATTAGCGTTTTTTGTAATCCTTAAACAAAGCAGTACTTGGGGCAAACTGGAAATTAAAGATAATTATTCCTAATTTTGTATGGGAATTTTTACAGCATTCATTATAATGAAATATTTATTTCTCTCAATTTAGTAATTTTAATCTAACACCATTGCGCATAGTAGCTTATAACATTATACATTAATTTTTTGTAACACATTTTGTTAATTCTTGCTACTCAACTTTATTTTTTAAGACATTAGCAACATTTTCTCGTACCCTAGCTAGTTTCATCTCTTACGTTACTACTTTTGTGTTTTTTTTTTAAAATTACAAATGTATTGTACCATTTGACTTTCTGCTCATAACATTACAACTGTTAATCATATCAGTATTTAATTCTTGTAACTAGTGTTTTCCTGATCCAATATTAATATCAGTAAAGTATCAGATTATATCAGTTTGCATTTAAAAAATCTCCAATATAAGCTATGATACAGTCTGTTTATTTGTGCAAAGCTAGACAGCCACTTAAATCTTTTTGTCCTCCAATAAACTTGTATTTTAGCGAAATAATTTACAAAATATAAAAATTGTAGGCTATTGGATATTAGGCGCTAGCAGCTACTCAACAGCTAAGCACATAATAGCACACAAGCTCCCATACGTAATAAGTATCCTTGATTGAAAAATATTGCAGTCTAAAACGCATTTATCAATATCACCAAGTATCAAATAATATAAGTTTCATCTTACTCACAGATATAAAGTCTCCGCGGCAGAAGCTTATCAGAAAGTATCCAGTCACAAGCGTGTCCGCATCATTCTATTTACAGCGTCATGAGCTTGATTTAATGAATTATTGTAGCCAAAACTATTACCATGCTGCTTCAACTTAAAGGGGTCGTATATCATATTTAATTTTTCGAAATTTGAAAGACTTCCAACATGTAATGGTGTTTTTTTGGGCAAAATGTTCCATAGATTATGTTTTACAGACCGTCTTTCAGACACTTTCTGAGGATCTCTTCTGTTTTGTTGGTGGTCTTATTTACGTGCCTCCACTCCGACAGTGTCTTCTCCCCGCCAGCCATGTTGTAGTTTTAGCGCGTCCATATGGCGTCTACTACAGATTACATTTGATATACAGTATAAACTACTTTAAAGGCCTACTGAAACCCACTACTACCGACCACACAGTCTGATAGTGTATATATCAATGATGAAATCTTAACATTGCAACACATGCCAATACGGCCGGTTTAGTTTACGAAATTGCAATTTTAAATTTCCTGCGAGGTATCTTGTTGAAAACGTCGCGGAATGATGACGTGTGCACGTGACGTCTCGGGTTGTTGCGGACATTTTTTTCCAGCCCGATCCAAGCTATAAGTAGTCTGCTTTAATCGCATAATTAAACAGTATTCTGGACATCTGTGTTGCTGAATTTTTTGCAATTTGTTCAATTAATAATGGAGAACTTAAAGTGGAAAGATGGAGGTGGGAAGCGGTGCCCTTCAGCTGCCTTTAGCATCACAAACAGAGCTGGTGTTTCTTTCTTTAAAATTCCCGAAGGTGAAGCTTTACTATGAAACAGAGCGGTCAAGCGAACATGGATCCCGACCACATGTCAACCGGCAGGTTTCGGTGAGAAAATTGTTGTAATAATTTGGCTATTACCGTAGATATCAGCGGAGCTTGCGTCCTGCTGCAGCTGCGCGGCTTCCCTCAGAGACACTGGCGGTCAACACACCCGTGGCCACACCCCTCCGACTTTCAGGTACCATATAATCTTACTAAAACCCTCGTAACACAATAGGCAGATAAGGGATTTCCCAGAAGTATCCTAGTAAATGTGTCTAATAACATCTGAATTGCTCTCACTGCCCTCACCTTTTTTTTTTCTTTTTTTTTTTCTCTAGTCCTTCACCCTCATTATCCTCATCCACGAATCTTTCATCCTCGCTCAAATTAATGGGAAAATGTACCTTTCTTGGTCCGAATCGCTCTATCTGCTGGTGGCTATGATTGTAAACAATGTGAGGAGTTCTACAACCAGTGACGTCACGCGCACATCGTCTGCTACTTCCGGTACAGTCAAGGCTTTTTTAATAGCGACCAAAAGTTGCAAACTTTATCGTCGATGTTCTCTACTAAATCTTTTCAGCAAAAATATGGCAATATCGCAAAATGATCAAGTATGACACATAGAATGGACCTGCTATCCCTGTTTAAATAAGAACATCTCATTTCAGTAGGCTTAAAATAGAGATGGCAACAGCGGAGGATGCATGTGCATGTACAAGACAGTCTGCCCCACAACAAGAAGATAGAGGAAATGAAGGAACTTATTAACTGAAATGGCGGACTCGCGCAAAGCACTTTGGGTACATTTCTGTCACATATGGATAATCAGCTGACGTCACCAATGTCACAAATGCGGGAAAATTCCAAATGGCTCTTTTCCTGGAAGTATGAAGGAAGGCTAGATGGTTTTATAAATATCCCTGCCAGGCATCTCCGGTTTCATTTCCCATTTTCGGGATTTATGCAAATTCCAAATAGACAACATCAGGTACCAATAGTTTAGAAAAGTTGGTTTTGCATAATAGGGCCCCTTTAAGAACAGCAATACGTTCATATAATAAATAGTTTAGTGTTTTCCATACCTACCATTGTTCTCAGTGTGACTAATTTCACTTAATCAAGCCTTTTCCAACATTCCCCACAACAAAATAACACAAGTATGCATGACATGCTGATATTGGATAGTGTTGGTATTGACAATTACTTGTATCAGAAGTGAAAAAGTTGTCTCGGGACATTCTTACTTGTAATATTTATTTATCATCAGCAAGTATTCTTCTCACAGCAATCTTTTTAATGGAACTTCACTGTTCTATTCCTGTAACATTACAACATTATTCTCACTCATACGGTTTTACTTTTGCTGTTTTACAGCTTTTTTTTTTTTGTTATGCCTTTGTTTTTATAAAGATAGCGCCGTCTACCTATTCAAAGTTTGTGTTAAACATCCTTTGGCCAATAAAGCTTATTTTACTATTACTAGTTTTTTCTCATTACATTATTTACTTGTATTTCCAACCTAAGTTTGTTTTGAAAACATTAATTATATTGTCACAAATTTACATTTTAACATCGTTCTTGCTACATTGCAACCTTACTTGCGTACTGTTAAGACTTTGTTTCCAAACATTAAAACAATAATATAATAGAATAGATTAGAAAGTACTTTATTGAACCCTGGGGGAAATTCATCACAGTCGTGTCACAATCCGACTTTTCCTTGTAAGTTCACTTTTTGAGTTTAGTGTTACTGTACAGTCTTATTCTGGTGACAATTTTGTACCATTTAAACTTTTTCTTGTTACGTTGCACATTTATTGTTATGGTTATGGTTTTAATTCATTTGGAACATGCACACATTTAAAATTTGGTAAATTACTTAGTATTTCAACTTTCTCATTACAACATGTCCGAAAAGGAGTAGGAAAAGCTTAGCTTATCAAACCCTACTCCTTTTCTAATTCTTAACAATTTCTAACACTTGTTTGTTCACTTTATGTGCTCAATTTTTAACACAAACAAATGAATTAATTAAATAAATTAATTGAAAGGGCTGTTTACAACTTTCTCACAGGAACATTTTTCAAAGCAAAAAATATAGCAAGAGCACCATTGGCTAGCATATGTTGCCGTTAGTGGTTTAATAGAACACATTTGTTTTACAATTGTGTATATTTTTAACAATTACTAAATCAATGTGTTACCGCATTACAACTTTTTTCTTGTATTATTGCAACATTATTTTGTACTATTCCAACTTTCATCTTGAAATATTACAAATCCTGTTTCCATATGAGTTGGGAAATTGTTAGATGTAAATGTAAACGGAATACAATGATTTGCAAATCATTTTTAACCCATATTCAGCTGAATATGCTACAAAGACAACATATTTGATGTTCAAACTGATAAACATTTTTTTTTCTGCAAATAATCATTAACTTTAGAATGTGATGCCAGCAACACGTGACAAAGAAGTTGGGAAAGGTGGCAATAAATACCGATAAAGTTGAGGAATGCTCATCAAACACTTATTTGGAACATTCCACAGGTGTGCAGCATGGCCGGCTCACGGGCTCAGGAACACTTCAGAAAACCCCTGTCAGTAACTACAGTTGGTGGCTACATCTGTAAATGCAAGTTAAAAATCTACTATGCAAAGCAAAACCCATTTATCAACACCCAGAAATGCCACCGGCTTTGCTGGGCCCGAGCTCATCTAAGATGGACTGATGCAAAGTGGAAAAGTGTTGCCCCCTCAAATCAAAATTTGAGAAAGCAAATTTTAATAAACTCACAAAATTACTACATTACAAGTTGACAAAATTATCTGCACTAGCGGAAAAATCCGCCGAAAAAGGGACACACACGATATAGTAGTGTCGGCTTCCCTCTCATCCCTCCCTCCGCTGTGCGCGTATTCAACATTCCACAGGCTGCGCAGCAGACACACACCCGCACACACCCCTCAGCCCTCAGTAAACATCCAATCATTATTGCAGTATGAAAGTAAAAGAAAAGGAAAAGTTGTCTACATTTATCATATACTTGTTAGGATGGGTGTATTTGTGTAGTCTTATTTGTCATAAACACGTTTATCGTCGCGGACTTTCGGTGCTACGGAGTTCCTTTATTTTTTTTTTTACAACTTGGCGAGAGCAGTGACAGCGGAGGCTCTGAACAGCAGTGGTTTGGAAGGCAGAGAGCCTCCACTGTCCCTGTAACAAGCTACAAGTAATTTATGATGCTGTTAATGACGGTAAAAATTAAACAGGTATATATCCTGCTTAGCAGTCCTCCTCTGCTGTCCTCTGTTAAGAGCGGAGTCCCTAGCAACGCCCTGTTTTACTTAGCAACGGTCTGGCAATCGACTGCTGGAATTCTTTTTCTGTTGTTTTTCTTGTAATTCTACATAGTCAACCTTTTAATGTTTCAATCTACATTTTGTAATAAACAAATTATAAGTTTCATTTGATATGACCAAGACACATAAAAACAAAAACACAGCCATTTTCATCAATTTACAAGCAAGTGGGCAACACACATACATTGGAGTGAATTAATTTTGTGCCCAGATGAGTGCCCACGTTCTGTTTTATAAATTAGTTTGAGATTCTTTTTTATCATTATTCATCAGACTACCTCTCAGTTTTGTAAATATTGACTGTAGTGGGTGAAGTCCTACTTTGGGTCAAAATTGATTTGAGAGTTAGGCAATCCATCCATCCATCTTCTTCTGCTTATCCGAGGTCGGGTCGCGGGGGCAACAGCCTAAGGAGGGAAACCCAGACTTTCCTTTCCCCAGCCACTTCGTCTAGCTCTTCCCGGGGGATCCCGAGGCGTTCCCAGGCCAGCCGGGAGACATAGTCTTCCCAACGTGTCCTGGGTCTTCCCCGTGGCCTCCTACCGGTTGGACGTGCCCTAAACACCTCCCTAGGGAGGCGTTCGGGTGGCATCCAGATCAGATGCCCGAACCACCTCATCTGGCTCCTCTCGATGTGAAGGAGCAGCGGCTTTACTTTGAGTTCCTCCCGGATGGCAGAGCTTCTCACCCTATCTCTAAGGAAGAGCCCCACCACCCGGCGAAGGAAACTCATTTCGGCCGCTTGTACCCGTGATCTTATCCTTTCGGTCATGACCCAAAGCTCATGACCATAGGTGAGGATGGGAACGTAGATCGACCAGTAAATTGAGAACTTTGCCTTCCGGCTCAGCTCCTTCTTCACCACAACGGATCGGTACAACGTCCGCATTACTGAAGACGCCGCACCGATCCGCCTGTCGATCTCACGATCTACTCTTCCCCCACTCGTGAAAAAGACTCCTAGGTACTTGAAATCCTCCACTTGGGGCAGGGTCTCCTCCCCAACGCGGGGATGGCATTCCACCCTTTTCCGGGCGAGAACCATGGACTCGGACTTGGAGGTGCTGATTCTCATTCCGGTCGCTTCACACTCGGCTGCGAACCGATCCAGTGAGAGCTGAAAATCCCGGTTAGATAAAGCCATCAGGACCACATCATCTGCAAAAAGCAGAGACCTAATCCTGCGGTCACAAAACCGGAACCCCTCAACGCCTTGACTGCGCCTAGAAATTCTGTCCATAAAAGTTATGAACAGAATCGGTGACAAAGGACAGCCTTGGCGGAGTCCAACCCTCACTGGAAATGTGTTCTACTTACTGCCAGCAATGCGGACCAAGCTCTGGCACTGATCGTACAGGGAGCGGACCGCCACAATAAGACAATCCGATACCCCATACTCTCCTAGCACTCCCCACAGGACTTCCCGAGGGACACGGTCGAATGCCTTCTCCAAGTCCACAAAGCACATGTAGACTGGTTGGGCAAACTCCCATGCACCCTCAAGAACCCTGCGGAGAGTATAGAGCTGGTCCACAGTTCCACGACCAGGACGAAAACCACACTGTTAGGCCATCCATTTTGGATAAATGTTATGTTGTTGGTTGATAAAATCTGGATGAAGGATGTTTTATTTTATTTTATCCATTTATTTCTATTTTTATTTTTCAGTTTCCCCTCCTGAGGGATTGCCACCTTATTGTGGTCAGGGGGTTTGCGTGCCTCAGTGACCGTAAGAGCTATACCAGCAGGAGCTTAGTTTTCAGGTGGGACACCCAAGTTGGACAGGTCTGAAGGTACAGGCCTGACAAAGTGCAATCCACTACTCCAGGTTGGGGTTGGACACATAGCTAAAGACCCATTTCAATGAAGAAAGCATCGTTACTATAAGCACAGAAAAAATAGTGCTGGAGCATGATGTGTACACATGATGCCCCCTTCACATTTCTGACTGCCCCCTCATAAAAGCATGCCTAGAACCGCCCCTGGTGTGCAGGCTAATTGGGAACAGGTGGGTGCCATGATTGGGTATAAAAACAGCTTCTCAAAAAATGCTCAGTCTTTCACAAGAAAGGATGGGGCGATTTCTGTCACGCCAAGTAAATCATGTTGAGTTTTGGTCATGTTATGTTTTGTTTTTTGGACACTTGTTTCCTGTTTTGCACTTCCTAGTTTGTTTTCATTACCATGCCAACTCATTAGTTTCAACTGTCATGTCACGCACCTGTTCCATCACTAATTATGTCACTGCTATTTAAGCCATTTTGTTTCTGTTCTTCGGCCTGGCAACTTTGTACTTATGTACCTACACATCCCGTATTCATCTGCTTCATGCCTTGCTGTCCGTTTTTGTCCACACCACGTAAGTTTTGGATTTATGCCTCAGTGCTAGTTTTGTTTTTCCATGCCACAGTGCAAGTGTTTTTGTTTCATGTTTGTAGTATGTAGCATTTATGATAGTCTTTTTTTTTTTTATTAGCCAAGTTTTTTTGTCCACCCTCATGCGAGCCCTGTGTTTGCCTTTTGTTGTAGTCTGTTTGTTTAGTAATAAATCAACATGTCCTTACATTCACGCCTGGCTCGTGCAAATCATCCTTTGCGTTGGAAAAACTAAATATCCCATAGTCCAAGTCGTGACAATTTCAACATCTACGGTGCATAATATCATGAAAAGGTTCAGATAATCTGAAGTAATCACTCCACATAAGGGACATGGCCGGAAACCAACATTGAATCACCGTGACTTTCGATCCCTCAGACGGCACTGTATTAAAAACCGACATCAATCTCTAAAGGATTTCACCTTATGGGCTCAGGAACACTTAAAAAAAAACACTGTCACTAATTACAGTTCATCGCTACATTTGTAAGTGCAATTTAAAGCTCTACTATGCAAAGCGAAAGCCATTTATGAACAGCATCCAGAAACGCCACCAGCTTCTCTGGGCCCGAGATCATCTAAGATGGACTGATGCAAACTGGAAAAGAGTCATGACCGAAAGGATAAGATCACGGGTACAAGCGGCCGAAATGAGTTTCCTCCGCCGTGTGGCGGGGCTCTTCTTTAGAGATAGGGTGAGAAGCTCTGTCATGCGGGAGGAACTCAAAGTAAAGCCGCTGCTCCTCCACATCGAGAGGAGCCAGATGAGGTGGTTCGGGCATCTGGTCAGGATGCCACCCGAACGCCTCCCGAGGGAGGTGTTTAGGGCACATCCAACCGGTAGGAGGCCACGGGGAAGACCCAGGACACGTTGGGAAGACTATGTCTCCCGGCTGGCCTGGGAACGCCTCGGGATCCCCCGGGAAGAGCTAGAAGAAGTGGCTGGGGAGAGGGAAGTCTGGGCTTCCCTGCTTAGGCTGCTACCCCCGCGACCCGACCTCGGATAAGCGAATGGATGGATGGATACTAAATAAATCGATTATTGATTATTGACATTTACTAATTAATTCTACAATCGTCCATGTCCAACTTCCGATGCATCTAAGAATAAGTTATTTCCCCCACCTCTAATGGCGGACTTGCGCAAAGCTCTTTGGGTAAATTTCTACGATATATGGAGATATCTGCTGACATCACCAATAGGAACATTTTCATAAGTTGGGCAAATACCAAAGGGCTTGTTTGGAGAAAGTTTAAGGGAAGGAAATATTTTAAAAAAAATATCTGCCATGCTTCTATGGTTTGATTTCAAACTTTTGGGACTTATGCTAATCCCAAATACACAAAAACAGCTACTAAAAGACAAGAAATGTTGGTTTGCATAGTAGGTCCCTTTAAACCATTGCAACATCATTCTTATACCCATGATGTTATGTATATTTTCTTTGTAAAATCATGACTATATTACAAGTTTGTTCTGCCGATCAGTGTGGCCCTTAAACTTCATAATTATGCTGTGTGTGTTCCATAGCTTCAAGTTTGAGTGGGTTCACACCATCCTGGACCCAACCAGACTCAACTGACTCAAACTGACCGATTTCTCTGCCTGTTCCCCACAGCATGTTTCAAAGGATGAGGCCATTCTCTTGGGATAGCCATGTTTTGTCTCCATGACAGCTATGTCACTCAGCCCTCTCTGCAGTGATCCCTGTGCCGCGAATGATGCTGGGAAATAACGAGCACTTTTATCCCGGTCAGGATGACCAAGATGGGGAGGATGAGGAGGAGGACGAGGACCTGGTCAGAGAACCCAAAAAAGGGGAAGACGGAAATGACATCGAGAATGGAGAGTTAGAAGGTTTGCTAGAAAAGGAAATGACGGGTGGAAGACAATCCTGGGAAGGAAAAGTTGGCGAGGTGGTCAAACCGGCAGCCATTGTAGTCGGCAGGCAGAGAGCAGACCGCCCCGTGAGGTTAGGAAACCCGGGAAACCGCGGCGTCATTTACATGTCCAATCAAGACACCTTACATCATCACACAGCCAATAAGACGCAGCATCATGTCGTCGTGGCCAATCAGCATCACACGGGCTTGAACGCACCGCACAAGAGAAGAGCACTGATGGAGCGCAGCATGACCACCATGGCGCCTTTGGAGGACACTTTCCTGACCATGATGGTGTTCCGCGTTGGAATTCCTGACATCAAACAAACAGTAGGTTCTCTAAAAACACAACAGTATTTTAAGCCTTCTTTATGAGTTGTATTCTACTAAATGCTACTACTGCGGAGAGGAAAACTTTCCATGCGGTATCTTACAAAAATGAGTACTGTACCGCGTCCAATTCCAGCAGCCATTTTAATATATTTTCTCAATGGAAAAATGTCAAAAATAAAACTTGGTTGTAACCTTAGCAGCAGAGTACTCAAGTAAAGGTACTGTTACTTTAGAACAAAGGTGTCCACACCTTTGGCACGGAGGGCTGCACAGTGAAAAATCAAATCACATGGGGCCCATTTTGAGATTTTTTTATTTTCAAATCCATTACAATATGTATTCTTTTTTACTTTAGGGCTCTCCTCAAGTTCTCAGTCACAAAAAGTCATATAATGTTATTTTTTTTTACATTATGTTTTATGACAATAACGTGTTCTATTCAGATCCATGTGTTGACATATACATTTATTTGTTTATGTTTTATGCACTTTGTTAAAAACAAACTGTATTTACGACAAAAACACCTCATAAGCAATAGGTCGACAATTCATAACATTTATTTTAATTCTTTGGGTTTTTTTGTGCTAAGACAGTTATTTTTTTAAATCCCACTAAAATGCTCAAGAACCCAAAAGGGCCCCAATCATAAAAGTGGTAAAAAAAGAGTCACGCTTTTTTTTTTTCCCGTTCAACGCTCAAATTTCTAAATCAACTTGAAATCTATCAGTCGATTATAAGTTTTTATTATTGTGTATGTTGTTGTTTTTTTGCTTGTTAGATTTTTCCTCTTTTTGTCATTACTTTTTATTAAATGGAAAACACACTAAATATACAATATTTTCCCCCAAAAATATTTTAGAGTGGAATATTTGATGTGAGGTAATTGGAGCCTTGAATATATCACAAATTCATAACAACATTGAATTTGATTCATTATTTTTTTGTGCAATGACAGTTTAAAATTAAAACAGCCTGCATGGCATCTTTGAGGTATTAGAATCCACATTGCAATGTTTTCTCATTACATATCACCTGTATGCTGTTTTTTCCATTTTTTTATGTTTTTTTGTTCTGATATTTATAGAATTTTCTGGGGGCCATTGAAAATTACAAAATGGCCTTTGGGCCGCAGTTTAGACACCACTGTTTTAGAGTAAATTAGAGAAAATCCTAACAAAACACATCGTATTTGATTCACCTCAGCCTTCTTGACCCAGACTTTCTGTTCTCATTTTGAATCCACTCTCAAGAACCAGAGTTTTTGCAGCAAGTAGACCCCACCGCCCCTACTACATACCTCATTTCACCGTGTTGTCATTCCAATGGGTGATCACTATCGAAAAGAAAGTGTGAGTTCAACTTCATCAGCCTGTGATGACAGACATGTTCAGTCAACATGTAGAGTCAGGGTCGGACATGGTGTTATTGTGCTTTTATAAACCAAACTTGGCTCCAATTCACATTTGAAGCAGCTCTGGCTTGTGTGGAGGCGGCAGGTGAGAATTGACAAGCCCACACGTACCAGAACTAGGCGTGAAACAGTGCAACCGCGTAACCTCTCCACTCTGTCATCTTTACTCAATTTTCATATTCTTTATGCGGTCTGGCTGTTCTACATGTCAGCTAATCTGCCCTCAAAGCAACCGTAATCACTAATTGGCTTTTAATGAGTTTGGGGAGGGGGAAGAAGGCGGTGGAATATGAGGATATGTGCCCTTGGGTCCGGAATACTCTGTTCACCTTTGATAAACACACCTCAGCCTCTGTAATCTTCACTGTGCTAGTTTTAAAGTGGGTGGGGACATAAATCCCCATGTTAAAAGTAGTTTGCCTGATGATGGTCTACTCTCAAGACACTCAATCCTATATCATTTAATGCACACCACATGACAAACCTATAGAATATATATGATCACAAATATTCTCGCTCTTATTTCTTTGCGAGTAGCAGCTCTACCTCCTAGGGGCTGCAGACATATCGCTACGGCAACTGGGTCCTGCCTCCTCTAATGAACTGGTTGCCATGCCAATAGAGTTAGTTGGCCCTATCAGTAACTAACAGTGCAAACTATAGGGGGTAGCTGCTCACGGGTAAGGGTGGGAAGGGGAAGAGGGGGGTGAACATGAAATGTGCTGAGGTGTACAGTTTCTACTCACAGCTTTACCGAAATGGAACAATACGCATGGATACATCCACGCTGTGTTGTTAGGACCTGGACAGCACTGCTCTGTGGCTTAATGTAATGTAATGACCTGTTGAAAATGGCCGCACGCCAATGACTGCAAAATCCAAAAATGCATTCATGCACATATTTCTAAGGTGCTTTTGTGGCTTATGGGTCTCATATGCTCACACAGTAATTTATTTTTACTCTGGATTGTTGCACATGATTAGTCATATAGTTTTTTCGCCCTGCTGTGGATTTGCACTGTATTTCATGAATATAATGTGGCAGATAATAAATTATTTAAGGTAAGGTAAGCCATACATTTTCCAAGGCATGCCCACAGTAGAGTAAAGCATATTGTTTGTGTAATGTAGTAAAATGAACCACATATGGTGGAAGAATTTAGGCTCATCCATCCATCCATTTCCTACCGCTTGTCCCTTTTGGGGTCGCGGGGGGTCGCTAGAGCCTATCTCAGCTGCATTCGGGCGGAAGGCGGGGTACACCCTGGACAAGTCGCCACCTCATCACAGGGCCAACACATAGACAGACAACATTCACGCTCACATTCACACACAAAGGACAATTTTATTTAGGCCAATTTTAACCAAAATCGTGTGATAAAATGTCAAAAAAACACTGCTTGAATTACAATGTTTTAGTTCTGTTGAGTATAAATGTGTGTTATTAACAAAGTATGGCAATGTTTCATCTGTAAAAAAACACATACTGTAGTCTGTTCCACAAACAATATTGTCTGTATTGCACCTCATACAAATAGCAAAAATTACTTTAATTAATTTCTAATAAGCGCAAGGATGCCAAAACCCAATATTTTCTCCCAGTAACTGTTTTCATTGCATTTCTTTGCCGTGAATAAGCATAATTTGACTGGTCAGTAGGCGGTATAGCTCGGTTGGTAGAGCAGCCGTGTCAGCAACTTGAGGGTTGCAGGTTCGATTCCCGCTTCCTTCCGCCATCCTAGTCACTGCTGTTGTGTTCTTGGGCAAGACACTTTACCCATTTGCTTCCAGTGCCACCCACACTGGTTTAAATGTAATTTAGATATTGGGTTTCACTATGTAAAAGTGAGTCACTAGAAAAAAGCGCTGTATAAATATAATTCACTTCACTGCATGGTATCAAAAGAAAATATTGAACATTCAGCATTTCAAAAGTTTATATCATTCATATCATTGTGTTAGAGACTACAAACAACATCATGATGTATACAAGCTACATTACTGACCTTTGACCTCCTATGTCTGTCAGCGATGTCTCCAGTTCGACCAAGACTGCACGGTGTGGAATGCCAAGCAGCAGATCATCTGCTCTCTCACTGAAACCTTGTGGGACGTCTACAACTATGGCCTCTTCCAGCCCGCGGGAGAGGGACGGGACGCCAAGTTCTTCGACGAGGAGAGGACCTTGAGGGAATACTCACAGTCCTTTGAGAAAGGGGTGCCTTACCTGGAGGTATGACATAATGACACACATATCCATGACATTCTACACACATTAACCCAAAATAAAATAAGCTAGTTTAATTAGCACATTTTGGATATTTGTATTACAGGTACTTCTTTCTAACATTTCCATAAATTTGAACTTCCTAACATATACACATTCCCTTGTGAAACCGCTAATAGATAAATAGCAAATCCACTATGATTAAATAATTTTTCATTAGTTTGTATTGGATGATGAATGCTGGACTGTCACAACGATCTCACACTGCCCTCTGCTGGTGAATCTAATAACGGCAATGTGAACGGAACTAACCGACAACAGTTTTTGCATTTTTTAAGGATCCAAATCACCAAAGCAGTTTGCTATACAAGCAACTTATATATCTGGCTTCCTCGCACTTCCAAAGACATGCATCTGCAGATAGGTTGATTGGCAACACTAAATTGGCCCTAGTGTGTGAATGTGAGTGTGAATGTTGTCTGTCTATCTGTGTTGGCCCTGCGATGAGGTGGCGACTTGTCCAGGGTGTACCCCGGCTACCGCCCGAATGCAGCTGAGATGAGCAGTAGAAAATTGGATGGATGGATGGATAATATATGTGTAATGTTACCTTCCACAGACCATCCATCCATCCATTTTCTACCGCTTATTCCCTTTTGGGTCGCGGGGGGCGCTGGCGCCTATCTCAGATACAAACGGGCGGAAGGCGGGGTACACCCTGGACAAGTCGCCACCTGATCGCAGGGCCAACACAGATAGACAGACATTCACACTCACATTCACACACTAGGGCCAATTTTAGTGTTGCCAATCAACCTATCCCCAGGTGCATGTCTTAGGAAGTGGGAGGAAGCCGGAGTACCCGGAGGGAACCCACGCATTCACGGGGCGAACATGCAAACTCCATACAGAAAGATCCCGAGCCTGGATTTGAACCCAGGACTGCAGGAACTTCGTATTGTGAGGCAGACGCACTTACCCCTCTGCCACCGTGAAGCCCTTGACAGACCATACACATGTATAATGTTAGTAAAACGTGTTGTTTTACAAATTGATGGTTTAACAAAAACAGACTATTTTAGACAAGTCAAACACAAATAGAGTAGACATGGTAAAAAAAAAGAAGTCCAAAATAGATGATAAAATGAACTGAAAATGTCATAAAAATATTCAAAATAATGTGGCAAGAAATGTTTTCGTAATGAATAAAGCTAAATACGTTCTGAAGTAAAAATCATTCCATATTCTCTATGCTTGCTAGTGTTACTGATTGATTGATTGAGACTTTTATTAGTAGATTGCACAGTACAGTACATATTCCGTACAATTGTCCACTAAATGGTTATAACACCCGAATAAGTTTTTCAACTTGCTTAAGTTGGGGTCCACTTTAATCAATTCATGGTAAACTATATATAATTTATTGTGTCGAAACATGGAGAAATAACTATAATGGTACGCTTCATTCACTAGCCATGTTACAAAAGAGGTCAGTTAGAATAATACAAGATTTCGGTTATAGAGAACATTCAATCCCTTTTTTTTAAAAAATTTAAAACACAATTATTACAATTTAATGATTTGATGAATTTGCAAACAGCTAAAAATATCTATAACCTGCTACCCAAAAATGTGCAACGATTCTTTTCGACAACAGAGGAGAAATATAACCTGCGGGAACAATTACACTTCAAAAAATTGTATGCACATACAACTGTTTATACCTTTTAGTATTTCAGTGTGTGTAAGTTGATTATGGAATAGATAAAGCACAGAAATCAAACAATGTACTAATATGATCCAGTTTAAGAAACTGTTCATACTCAAAGTGTTTACAAAGTACAAGGTAGAATAATTCTGAAAAACTTCTTGAACCTTATAAAAAAAATACATGAGATCATCTTTCGTTATGTATCACATAATGTGAATAACAACTTATAAAAATATATTTATTCATTAGAACTTGATTGGTTATTTATTTAATTTATTTGTGTTACAACGTGCGCAAAGGTAGTGAACAAATGTGTAAGAAATTGCTATGAAACAAAAGTGGTAGGATTAAATAAGCTCTGTTTCTTCCTACTCCTTTTCGGACATGTTGTTATGAAAAACTAGAAATCTGGAAATATGTAACCGTATGCATGTTCAAAATAAGTTAAAACCATAACCCTACATGAGCCTTGCTGGTTGAATGTGATTGGTAAACTTAGCTACTTGAATAACCCCTGATGGATATTTTTGGGTAATATATAATAAATCAATATTTCAGATCACTTAGCCGTATTACAATTACAATGTGTCTAGCAAAATATAGCTTCATAGTGGTTCAAAGGCTTCATTCCTGAAGAATAATTTAGTTGTATCAGTTCCAAACTTTGATTTTTGGTATTTTAAACACAGGCAATGTGGATTATGCAGACTGACTTTTGTACACAAAGCCTCCTGTAGTTTAAACCTCTATTTTATTGCCATCCATTTACTTCTAGATGCAAAAAGGCTATTTGGAGATGTTTGTGTATTTTGGCATTCAGTTGAGCAAACGAAGAGTTTGGCTTATACGATGCACTTTCTGATGCTTCTGCTGAACCAGTCCAGCGACATCATTTCCATTCCAATGTGCTTGACAGTCAGTAAAATTGTAGCATTACAAGCTCCTTTTTTCCGATCTCATTTAGTTTTTTGACTTCTTTGAATTCACTTTAAGCCTATCTTCTCTGCTCTTCAGTTTCGATACAAAACTAGAGTGTATAAGCAGACAAATCTGGATGAAAAGGCACTTTCCAAGCTCAGCACTAAGGTAAATGTTTTTTTCCCCTTTTATTCATTGTGTGCATTAACCAATTATAGTCCACTCACATTCACTGACAACTTCTCAGGCCAGCCTCAAAAAGTTCATTGATTATGTACAAACTGGAGCCCTGGAGAAAATGGTTAAAGTCCTGGATAAAGGTCTTGATCCAAACTTTCATGACCTGGAGAGTGGAGGTGAGCTGGCCAGAAGTTTCAGTTATAAACATTACGCTCCTAATTTTTGAAACTTACATTTTCTACCTGCCCACCTTGAGCTAGAGACCCCCCTGACTGTGGCCGCACAGTCAGGCCTGCCAGTGGAGGGCATCAGGGCTCTGGTTCAGGGCGGAGCTCATTTTGACTTCAGAAGCAGAGATGGTTTGACCGCGGTGCACAAAGCTGTCAGGGTTCACAATCATACTGGGCTGATGGTGAGTTACATCACTGCAATATATAACACACAACTTTTTTATTATATCTTCTCAAGGGACAATACTGTAGAAACTTAGACATAACTTAAAGTATTCTGTGTACAGCTTGTATTGCATCAGACGTGGGTAGATGGGTTGGAGGTTTTTGATAAATTTTACTTGTTAGAATAGTTTTAGTTCGACATACTTATTACTTTGACTTGAGTATTTTTGTGAAGAAGTAACTCTACTTTTAGTCCGTTAAAATGGATGGATGGACATTGAGTTTCAGTCCGATCACTACATTTGTTGTTATATTTTTCAATAATCTGTTGATTACTTCTTCCAGTGGGCACGGTCGCATGAGTGTTTCGCCAATCCACGGTAAACACTAGTGGCATATGACTACATTACACCAATCAAACTGAGCCTGGCAGTCACATGACCCCAGCCTGTAAAAAGTGTCATGTAAGTCTGCCACTCATAGTTAGACATGATGAGGGTCTTTAATCTTTACATACAAACTAGGAAAAAATAACTTATAAAATGCGCTGTCATCCGTCATTAGAAACCATCACATTTCAGTCCACAAAAATTCGACTTACTACTAGAAAAAACATGTTGCGGTAAGTTGTTGACGTTTTTTATTTTTTATTTTTTTTAGTTATGTGTATGCTAGCATTAGTCCTTTTATAGCGTCATAAATTACTGAAAAATGTGCATATTTTGTGATACAGTGCATTCTGTAGCAGTGCCTCTCTCTGTCTTTCACACGCATACAAGCTTTGATTGTAGTGCAAGTACCAATAACAAATAGCTACTAAATAAATCAGTTACTCACTAGTTACTCAGTTCTTGAGTGTTTTTTTTCCCACTGAATACTTACCTACTCCTACTCAAAACTCTGACTCTTAAGTTGGGGTGTCCAAACTTTCTCCAGTAACTTACAGTGTACAGAAAAGATAAATGTCGGGAAGCCACTTTTGTACATTTATAGATGCTAAAAGCAATCCAATATAGGTCAATACACACTAAGCTAACTGAACAAAACATTTTGACAATATACTGAGGTCCACCAAATACTGAGCAGCGGGTCAAAATGCCCCCCAAGCCAAACTTTGGACACTTCCTGTTACGTTCCGGTGCAGTAGAGGTCAGAACATTTTACGGTTGTGTAGTTCTTGACCCCAGAGAGCAGAGACGGCAGGGTAAGTGCAGGTAAAATAATTATAATAAGAAAATATAGCACAACAGGGAAGTGCACAAAAGAGGCAAAAAAATATATACAGCAAGCATAGGGAAAGCAAGGCTGCGTGGAGGTTTAAAGCACAATAATCCACCCACTTCTCCAAAAACATCCTGATTGGCAACCAAGAACAGGTGTGTCCTGAGTTACAATAAGGGACAGTTGGGAGAGCCACAGCTCAGACAAGAAAAGTAGTGAAAAAAGGAGGCAAAGAGGAAACAGAAACAAAAATAAGAGAGCTGGCCAGGAAATAAAACAAAATACCAGAAGCTAATAATTGTCATGAGCGATCATTGTGACACTTATACTCTATTCATGTACAATTTCTGACTACTCTACACATCTCTGCATGGCACTATAGAATTATTATCCACTAAATGTAAGCCACAGTTTAAATATCCAGGCAACATGAGTTAAATGTTCAAGGTGTGAATACCTTCAACAGTTTTACCTGAACCACAGTGCTCTGACTGGAATCCTCTTTTTCTACTACATCACTGGTGGAGCTGGTAAATGTTAGAATATATTTATTTATCCCACAATTGCGAAATTATGTTGTTGCAATGCAGATTTTTCTATACAGTAACTAAAAATGAGTAATGAATGATCCATATTGCGCAGTAATAGATTGCACTATGTATAGATAAATAATTACACAAAAACACTATCTGTGCACCCATATTGCACACTTATGACACCATATTACACTCCACCTTCCCCTAATTCTGGAAGAAACTTTTTTGGCCACTCCATAACCTTGTCATCTTTGACGTGTATACAGTACGCTCGTTATCATAGTGGAAAACTTCAAGGCAGCCTTATTTCCTAAGTGAGGTGATCATGCTCTGCTTCTCAATGTTGGAAGTCCTCTTTCTCTTAGTGAACCACTGCTTTCCAGTACTGACAGCACTCATGCAGCCCCAGACCACTAGCACCATGCTTGACTGTACTCACCTGTGTTGTTCGTTATTTAGACGATAATTGCTCTGTGCTGATTCATTTTCAGTGGATAGTAAAGCGATACTGCTATGCAAGCTGTACATTGACTACTCTCAAGTGTATTCAATATACTGTAAATGGAGTGGTTTCTGAAATGTGAAGGCTTTGCTCAGTTTTGTGAGGTACTGTAGCTAGCGAACACATCTTTAACAAGACTGTAGGATTAGGATATCTTTGTTTTGCATGTTCCTGCCAGGCTCTCCTGTCATTGGGAAGCTCTACAAACTACAAAGACCGCTGTGGCCTGACCCCGCTGTACCACACAGTCCTGACGGGGGGCGACACCACCTGCTGCGAGACTTTGCTTTACTACCGGGCCAAGTTGGGGACGAGGGATGAGAATGACTGGGATGAGTCTCATCTGGTACTTACCATCTGAACACTTTAATGACTACTTTAGAAGCGATGTCCTCTATTGATAGGTAGCATGCGTGTCCATTTTCTTGTCCTATTCCATTTCTGATAATGTCCTATAACAGGGGTCAGGAACCTTTTTGGCTGAGAGAGCCATGAAAGCCAAATATTTTCAAATGTATTTCTCGTGAGAGCCATATCATATTTTTTAACACTGAATACAACTAAATGTGTGCATTTTTAATTGAGAGCAACATGTTTAGAGTACAATAGGTCTCTTATTATTTCTAATAACATTGTTATTCTGAAACTAGCCAATAATAAATAAAATACTTCTTACCATTAATGCGCCCTTTTGAACGGGTGGATGGATTTAAATGCATGGGAATGTTTTATATTTTGAACGTTATTTTTAACACTGTGATTACCAGCGGAATTATTCATTACTAATCGTGTTAAGCAATGTCAGCTAAGATTTATCTCAGAGCCAGATGCGGTCATCAAAAGAGCCACATCAGGGTCGAGAGCCATGGGTTCCCTACCCCTGTCCTATAACATCAGTTACTTACTCTTCTACCAGCCTCATCTTTCCATTCTTTCTCCTTCCTCCTCCCCACAGCACAGGGATGAAGAGGAATTTGGGATGGAAGAAATCCATAAGGTACCTCTCCGAGCATCAATTATAATATTTGAATCAAGCATCTCAATACTGATTTATCTCATGCTATTTCCAGTTCATGCATACAAGTGATCTCTCGTTGTTAGTGTAGAATAATGCAACTGCATTGCTTTTATTATGTGTGTCACTGATGAATGCATTTTATTTTGGTTTTGCTCTGGAAAACAACAGGAAAGTGCCATTTTGCTTATGGATGTTTTTCATTCACCCATTCTCCAGTTTTTAATTTTATTTTCCACCCGTGCTGCCTTATTTACCTACATGAACTGTTTTGACTCTGAAAGGCTTGCCAGAATGGCTTTGCCCAACACTTGGAGCATCTGCTGTTTTATGGGGCAGACGCCTCCTCTCAGAATGCCTCAGGAAATGCCGCGCTTCACATTTGTGCCCTGTACAACAAAGCAAGTACAAATACTCCACTAATTGTACCAATAAAACATCATTTTGTGGGAAAATGCTAATGACTGATCACTGTACATCTCTATCAGGAAAGCTGTGCTCGAGTGCTTTTGTACAGGGGAGCAAACAAGGAAGCAAAGAACAAACATGGCCAGACCCCTTTTCAGGTAACACAACTAATTAATTTACCATATATATAATATACTATAATATACTCTCTTTGTGGGGGTTTCAGACCCCAAGAGATGAAAAATCTTGCTTAATATCAATGTCAGTGTGAAGTACTGTTGAGATTTATTTTCACTCTTTTGTGGAATGTTGAACTATGTGTTACCTTTTCACTAAGTCTTCAGTATTTATAATAATTGATTAGATTTGTATACCACTTTTCTAGACATTCAAAGCGCTGTACAGTGAGAGCCGACAACCCATCATTCATTTAGTCCACAATAACACATGGTGGTGGTTTGCTATATTTTAAGCCATAGCTGCCCTGAGATAGACTGACGAAAAAATGGCTGCCAGTTTGCGCATACCACCAAACATTCATTCATATTCATACACCAGTTTGAGCGGCACGTAGAGCAATGTTTGTGAACTGACTTGCCCAAGGACACAACCGCAACTGGTGGAAGCTGGATTTGTACCAAGAACCCTCAAGTTTACCTGGAACACTAGTCTTCTATCTGAGCCACATCGCCCTGTGTATTTTTGTTTTATTGTTTTTAAACCAGAATTAGAATCATCTCAATTTGTCAAGTACGTTAAAAACACACAAGACATTTATAGCTGGTCGTTGTCTATAGTATTAGAGCAATAAAAAAGAAAACACTACAGTATACTCTGTATCAGGGCTATTTAATTGTCAACCTGGGGGCAAAATTTGACCTGGGAATGACACCTGACCAACCAGACTACTAGTTCAGTTCAAAATTTGTAAAAGAGTATTACAATTTTTGCAGCAAATAAAATAACAACAGGACAGCGCTCATGTTGTACAAAGGAACTCGGACCAGTGTTAACATATTGGCAGATCAGATACATTTTTTTCTGACATTTTTAACCCAGACAAAAAAAAAACAAATGTGTGCTGGAGCGCCTTCTGCAGGGCAGCCAAAATTATTTCTCAGCTGTGGTCTGTATGGGCCACAGCAGTACTCAGTTGTAATACATTTTTTCACCACTTGGGGCGGTAATGAAAAAAAAAAACAGAAAAAGTCTGGAGTTAGGGAAGTTTCTTAAGCACCAAAAAAAGTACTTTAAGTGGTGACGCTGTAATTTCATTTGCACTTTAGTTTTGTTGAAAGTTTATTTAAGAAACATATATATTATTAATAGACTTGTCCAGGGTGTACTCCGCCTTCCGCCCGATTGTAGCTGAGATATGCAGCAGCACCCTCCGCGACCCCAAAGGGAATAAGCAGTAGAAAATGGATGGATGGATGGATATATGATCAATAGTGATTTAGTTAGATTGTATATTATTTTAGCACCGTGTAATTGTATGTACATTTGTTTATCAGTTTTTACGAGTCCCTTGTTTTGCAGAATACTTCATTAGTATTTATTTTTGTAATCTGCCTGACCTAAGCCTTGATAATAATTTTTGTAGTTAACACATGCTTTCATATAAAATATTTGAGTGTTCCTCTGTAAAAAATTGGGCCCCAAGAAACACGTGTGCGACAAAATGCTGGTTCTCAAACTGTCCAGCCCCCAAGTCCCTAGCTCTCTGGAAATGTGGATTCTTGTTACATTCTGGCTTGGGTGTAGTTGGTCTGGACCCCAGGGTGCAGGGACGTCAGGCAAAGTGGAGTAAAAATGTATTTAATGACAAACACAACAATAGTTTAGCAGGGAAGTACACAAGAAGCCTAGGGAATGCTGTGCAGCATAGAAGCAAACAAAGCAAAAATTACAGAACACTTTGCAGCATGGAAGCGAACAGAGCAAAATAATCAATTTCTCAGCAATACTCACTTGAAATACACGTTTCCAACATTTGTGGCAGAAATGACAAGATTAAACAGACAGAAGAAGTCTGGAGCTAAAGTCATAGAGAAGTTTCTATGGCGCAAAAATTACAACTGAAGTGGTGATACTGTATTTTTCAGTTTAGGTAAGAAACATGTATGATATTATTATTTATTATTTTAGTATGTATTTTTTTTAGCACTGCGTGATTGTATGTCCTTATTTTTATTCGATTTTATGACTCCCTTTTTTTGCACCATATTTGATTAGTATTTATTTTTGTAATCAACCTGACCTAAGCCTTGATAAGAATCTTTGTAAATAACATATGGTTTCATATCATTTGACAAGGTTTATCATGTTAGTGGGTTGGATATAATTATTCAATACGATTTGAAATCAAGAGTAAAAATACAAATATCAATCAATCAATCAATCAATGTTTACTTATATAGCCCTAAATCACTAGTGTCTCAAAGGGCTGCACAAACCACTACGACATCCTCGGTAGGCCCACATAAGGGCAAGGAAAACTCACACCCAGTGGGACATCGGTGACAATAATGACCCAGTGGGACGTCGGTGACAATGATGACTATGAGAACATGATAGTGTGATACTGATGATACTGATGACTATGAGAACATATGAGAACATGATACTGTGAAAGATCAATCCATAATGGATCCAACACAGTCGCGAGAGTCCAGTCCAAAGCGGATCCAACACAGCAGCGAGAGTCCCGTTCACAGCAGAGCCAGCAGGAAACCATCCCAAGCGGAGGCTGATCAGCAGCGCAGAGATGTCCCCAGCCGATACAGAGGCGAGCAGTACATGGCCACCGGATCGGACCGGACTCCCTCCACAAAGGAGAGTGGGACATAGAAGAAAAAGAAAAGAAACGGCAGATCAACTGGTCTAAAAAGGGAGTCTATTTAAAGGCTAGAGTATACAAATGAGTTTTAAGGTGAGACTTAAATGCTTCTACTGAGGTGGCATCTCGAACGGTTACCGGGAGGGCATTCCAGAGTACTGGAGCCCGAAATGAAAAAGCTCTACAGCCCGCAGACTTTTTTTGGGCTTTGGGGATCACTAATAAGCCGGAGTCCTTTGAACGCAGATTTCTTGCCGGGGCATAGGGTACAATACAATCGGCAAGATAGGATGGAGCTAGACCGTGTAGTATTTTATACGTAAGTAGTAAAACCTTAAAGTCACATCTTAAGTGCACAGGAAGCCAGTGCAGGTGAGCCAGTACAGGCGTAATGTGATCAAACTTTCTTGTTCTTGTCAAAAGTCTAGCAGCCGCATTTTGTACCAACTGTAATCTTTTAATGCTAGACATGGGGAGACCCGAAAATAATACGTTACAGTAGTCGAGGCGAGACGTAACAAACGCATGGATAATGATCTCAGCGTCTTTAGTGGACAGAATGGAGCGAATTTTAGCGATATTGCGGAGATGAAAGAAGGCCGTTTTAGTAACGCTTTTAATGTGTGCCTCAAAGGAGAGAGTTGGGTCGAAGATAATACCCAGATTCTTTACCGTGTCGCCTTGTTTAATTGTTTGGTTGTCAAATGTTAGAGTTGTATTATTAAATAGAGTTCGGTGTCTAGCAGGACCGATAATCAGCATTTCCGTTTTTTTGGCGTTGAGTTGCAAAAAGTTAGCGGACATCCATTGTTTAATTTCATTAAGACACGCCTCCAGCTGACTACAATCCGGCATGTTGGTCAGCTTTAGGGGCATGTAGAGTTGGGCGTCATCAGCATAACAGTGAAAGCTAACACCGTATTTGCGTATGATGTCACCTAGCGGCAGCATGTAGATGCTGAAGAGTGCAGGGCCAAGGACCGAACCCTGGGGAACTCCACACGTTACCTTAACGTAGTCCGAGGTCACATTGTTATGGGAGACACACTGCATCCTATCAGTAAGATAAGGGTTAAACCAATATAGTGTTAATATTTAAGTGGGCCTCTCTGTTGTGGAAAAGAGGTCAAAAAGGTCAAAAGCATGTTATGTTTTTTATTTTTGTTTTTTGTTTTTTGTTTTTCCCCCTCCCTCAGGGGGACTTCGACAGGGCGGTTGCTGGTTGTTCCATCTCCATCGTTGGGGTCCCTGTGGGTGGGGTGGGTGGTTCCCGCGGCCCTGCGCTGGGTGGTCCTGTGGCGGCCGACTTGAGTGGGTTGGCCTGGTGTGGACCGCGCCCTGCTTCCCGGGGGTTGGGGGTGGGGTCGTGGGGGCCCCGGGTGCTGGTGGGGCGGGGGCGGTCTTCCCGTCCGGTTGCGGGGAGTCTCTGGGTACCCCCGGGAGGGGTATCACGCCCCTCTGCCCGTGTGGGAGGTTGTCTCTCGCTGGCTTGGGGTCTGGCCGTCCGCTGCTTCTCTCGTGCCCTGTCCTCTGCCGGGCGCGTCTGTCTGCGGCCTGCTGCTGGCTCTTCCGGGCGGCGCGGTGGTCCGGGCTCTGGGGTTCCCGTCGCTGGCCGGACTGGCTGCGTGGGACCGGTGGTCCCTGGTTCACTGGGCGCCACACCTGCTGTTTGGGTTGGGCTTTCTGGGCGGCTGAAGCCGTACTCTGGCTCCCACGCACACTGGGAGTCAAATATATTGTACATACAAACACACATATACTCACACATACTGTTATTCATACATACAAACGTACATACATAGGTACCTACGCTCCCACATACATACACAAGTATGTATGTGGGAGTATGTTACTATAACATACTCCAAGTTTGTCCATATACACGCACATTCACGGTACAAAAATACACATACTGTACATATACATTCACTGCACAAACCAACATACATATACTGTACATATACATTTACTGTACAAACATTCATATACACATTTTGTTCATATACAAGTACATATACATACACTCATGCACATAATCACGTTTCATCAAACATATATCAACGTTGTTGCCCTAGGGTAAACTGGGTACAATATGGCATACTGACAAACTTTAACCCAGTGGTTCTCAAACTTTTTTTGTCATACCCCACTTTGGACAAGGGGGAGTTTTCAAGCCCCACCTTCCCCCATCACCCCAACAGAACGCTAATGCCAAAAGCTTAACATTTTTCAAATTTATTGAACATCAAGTAACATCAAGTAGCATATATTCAAACTCAATAACACAAAATAACATCAAGTTCAATAATTAATAAAATAACTGTGCAGCTGTAGTATACCTTGCATCAAGTTCAATAATAAATAAAATAACTTGCATCAAGTTCAATAATAAATAAAACAAAAGTGTTATAACTTGTATTACGTTCAATAATAAATCAAAAAAAGTGTAATAACTTGCATTAAGTTCAATAATAAATCAAATAAAAGTGGTATAATTTGCATCAAGTTCAATAATAAATCAAATAACTTGCATCAAGTTCAATAATAGATAAAATAAAAGTGCTACTTTGCAATCTTTGCAAAAAAAAAAAAAAAAGGGAGTTGCTATGCATTTGGCAAGACAGGGCAAGTGAACATGAGTTTTACAGTACTCCAGAATTAGTGGCTGCAATGAGCCTGTTTTGCACTGCACAACTTTTCAAATCGGGGTTGCAGTCTTGACACTGCCACTCTTAAGTCATGCTGAATGTCCAGCTGAGACCTGTACTTCGTTTTGAGTGAAGCAATAGCTGAAAAGCCTATCTCACACAGAAAAGATGTGACAAAGGGGAAAAGAATGGACACAGCTCTCTGCCCGATGAGTGGATACTCCCTCTCCACTCCAAACCAGAATTGAGAAAGAGTCTGAGTGGTGAACCTCAGCCTTAGGGTGGAGTCAGATGTCAGTTCAATAAACTGGTCCTCCTCAGCAGACATGAAATCAGCAGGTGCTGCAGATAGATTATAATTTAATACGCTTACTTTATTTTTCATTACATAATAAATGCAAATAAATCTGACAACAATCATCTGGACACAACAATCTGGACTAACATTCCAGTTAGTAAGTAGCATACAACACAGATAAAATGCATGTATAATATATGAGTATAATATTCAATAAAAAGGTCAAAATACCAACCTGCTGCATTGAATGGATCCATAACTCAGTTGTACTGAGCACTGTTGATGGGGAAGTATTTGTGAAACATTTCTCTCAGGGAGGAGATGTGTTGCTTGATGCAGGGGATCACTGTGGTGGCACAGTTTTCCCATTTTCTCATTTTGTGTTATTTGAGGAAACTGTCCATTATCTTGAACAGCTCATCAGCAGTGGCTCTATTTTTTATGTATTTGCAAAACAGCGAATCCTCGCACAATGCATCGCCATTCACAAAGCGGACGTATGCGAGGAACAGGCAGTCTTTATTGCTGTCAATAGCTTCGTCCACTTGTAAAGCAAAACAACTTTCTTTTAATTTGTCAACGAGTTGTTCCTCAAGATCACTTGCAATGTTGCATATACGTCTCACAACTGTGTCGTTTCACAGTGGGACAGCTTTTAATTTTGCTACGCTTGTCTCGTCAAGCATGACTGACACCATGTCAATTCCAGAGGGGAGCATGAGCTGATCAGCAATTGTGTGTGGTTTTTTGCATTGTGCAATTCTGTATGCAACTCTATATGAAGCCGTTTGAGTGTTACTGTTTACTGATGCAGCTTTTACCATGCACTTCTCCTGTTGACGGTACTCTACCAGTTATCTTTGAAAGAAATCAAGTGGCTTATTGACGTGATTGGGGTGTGTGGTCTCGAGGTGTCTCTTTAATTTGTTGGGTTTCATGCTGTCTGCTGCTCGCGGTTTTAGACACAGAACACACAGGGGTCTCTCCTCTGCACCCACCACCGCTGCCGTGAATCGAAGAGCAAGATACCCCTCATCATATTTTCTTTTCGGTTGGCTTTTGGGTGGATTAGGCCCGTCAGATATTTGTTTCTCTGCAGGCGCTGGCTCTGGCTCTGGCTCTGGCTCGACGACCTTTGAGGTGCGAGTCACAAATTTATCAATTTTGTGTAATTGTGGTCCACACATTAGTCTGCTACCCATCCGCGCGAAAGTTTGTTCCGCTTAGCCCCGCCCCCATGAGTTACTGTTGCTATGTCTGTCAAACTTTTGCTCTTACCTAGCAATTTAAAGCCTACAGTAAAAATAAGTAATTTACATTCATGTATATGGTGGATTTCACAGATAAAATTACAAAGTGATTTACAGTGTGTATAGAAAATGAAAGCATAGTAAAAAAGATATATCTTAGAATATAATTAAAAAAAAAAAATTAAGTGAAATTTCCTCCCGTTCTTCACCTGTCATGTCTCTATTCCCCACCAGTGGGGCGCGCCCTACACATTGAGAAATGCTGGCTTAACCCATTGTTACTATAACAATCTACAAGATTAATATAGGTTGCCTCTCTCTCTTCCCCTAAATCTTTCCGTAGTCCTTTTTTTTTAATTTATCTGTCTAGTTATCATTATGTATATGTATTGTTGCATTTGAACAACTGTATTGTTGATAATAGAGGTAAACTATTGGTATTGTTCATGATCAATAGCGTTTTTTCTATTGGTATTTGTATTGCTCCAGTTGTAGTGTAAAAATGCTCATTGTCATTTCTATATTATTATTTATTTCACTAACTGCTTCTTTGCTATCACTTTTACGATCATACATGTACATATCGTGTGTTCTGGTGTTGTTCTATTGTTGTTGTTGTTTTTCTTGTTATTGTTGTGTTTGCTGTTGTTTTTGTCTTGCTGTCTAATCCCCCTCTTATCCCCACAATTTCCCCCTCTGTCTTCCTTTTTTTCTCTTTCTATCCCCTCGTGCTCTGGCCCGGCTGCACCAAATGATAATATAAATACATTTAATAAAGTCAAATTCAAATAAGGCAACAAGAGAAGTATCCTTCACTTCTGTTTTGTAAAGTAAAACTGAAAAGCCGATATGGGCATTTACATCAACTATATGATTTGCCTGAGAAGCTGGACAGGACAAAAAAAAAAAAAAAAAGGTCAAAAGCAATGCATTTGCCCTTTTCTGGACTACAGGGTGTCCATAAAGTCTGGGTGCAGATGTGCGAATGCTTTTTGGATAAATTGGATTAAAATATAAATTTTACTAAAGACTTTGTGTTGTTCAGTGGTAAAGCTGTGTTTCATGTAAATGGTGAGGTCAACAGACAGAATCTTCGATGCTGGTCTTAATGGGTGGATCCATCCAAACAGGAAGGCAGCCAAAAGGTGATGGTGTGGTGTGGTTTGTGGAAAGCTCATGTGTTAGGACATGTCTTCTTTGATGAACACGTAACGAGTGAGACTTACTGTATCTGAACATGTTGAGAGACAAATCAATGCCTCAAATTGAGCGCTTAGGGGAATGACTTCCCAGCTGGTTTTATTTAGCAGCATGGGGGCCCCTTGCCCAATTTGCTACAGCTGTTTTTTCTCACTGGATTGCAAGAAGAGGTAAATGTTGAGTGGTCCCCTCCTTCACCAGACCTTTGTCCTCTGGATTTTTTTTTCTGGGGTATGCTGAAAGAGAAAGTTTATTCGATGATGATAACAGATTTAAACCACATGAGAGAGCGCATTACCAGTCAGTGTGCTGAAATCAACCTATTCCATCGAGTTTAACTACATCAAATTATGCATTGAAACTAAGAAAATAATGGTAAAAATATTATTCATCAACATTAGAATTGAATGAAATTGTTTTATTTTAAAAATTATGTGTTTTTAACCATTTACCCAGAGTTTGTGGACACCCTGTACCGTGGTAAAAGAAGCATTCTGATTGGCAATCAGCACAGGTGAGGGAGCCAGTGCTCAGACTAAAGTGGTGGAGGCAAACAAGAAGTCGAAAAAAAAACAAGACCGTTGGACAAGAAATAATAAAGAAACTAAGATTTTTTTTTAAATACCTGTCATGAGAGATCATGACACTCCAAGGACAATTTAGTTGAAAGGCCCTGCTCTAAATAAAAATAAAGAATCATCAACAAATAGAAATGGGAAATAATTACTGTATTTTTGCCATTGAATAAATGTTACGAATTTTAAAAGTGTATTTGAAAAAAAGCCTGTTCACCTAAAGAAGTCTTTGATGGAGGAGGAGAGGGTCTGACCTTGGAACAGATTATTCACATTATTGCCTACATGAAACACTGTTTTAAATAGAATGATATAACTTTTTGCAGCTGGCTGTAATGTCTGGTCACTTTGAACTTGGGGAAATCATCAAAAACCACAAAGATTCAGACATAGGTGAGTTTTCATGCCAAATTGCTTTGACTGAAAGTGCTTCCTTTACCTACATGTAAACTCTGCCGTGCCTCTTTAGTCCCTTTTTTAGAATCACCAAAATATGTCTCCAAGCAAAAAGAAGGCGCCCATACGCTGCCTCTTCACACGCTCCAGTCCTACCCTTTACTCCGCGCTAACAGCGAGAACACCATGACCCACTCCGATCCTCCGGTTATTCCCAACAAGACAGCAAACGCTTCCAACCCAGCTCAGGTACATCCACACCGTATATACACAGCTCTCCCAGCAGGCACAAGACATTGATACCTTGATTTTACATACATGTCCTTGAAAACTGACTTTGAAACAACATTGCAAAATAATTATATTTGTAAATTGAGACATCGATGTCCAACATTGCAAAATAATTATATTTGTAAATTGAGACATCGATGTCCAACGTTGGATCCACGTTGTTGGTTGGTAAATGACCAAATTTCAAAGTTCAAATCAACATCACAACCTAACATTGAATAAACGCTGTCAAACATCATGTTGTTTCAACATTATATTTGTGTTGTAGAATATTGTTTGGGAAAGTACCAATATTTTACGGTCAAATCAATGCCGGAACCCAACATTGATTAAACGTCGTCAAAATGCATGTTTTTTAAACATTATGTTTTGAGTTGGTCAACGTCAGAACCTAATTCAACAAGTTCCCAGGGTTGTTTTAACGTCTTTTGCCTGTTGGGCTGGTTATATTTTGCTCTTCTTGCATGTGTTTCTGCAGGGCCACCGTAGGGCTTCCATTGGCTTGAGAAGTTCCAGCAGCCCTAGAAATCGCACCCGTTCTCCATCGCGAGGAAGAGGAGGCCAGAGTGACTCAGAGGAGAGGCACAGGCAGCCACGAGGCAGGCAGGGGTAAGGAGTCCTTGGAGAATAGTTGGTTCTCTTTCTAATCAGGTCCTTTTAGGGCCATTTATAAACTCTAGTGAGCTTCAGTTGTCCCACTTACATTCCCCTTCTAATTATAACCATGAGAATGTCACATTGGACTGAGCTGTTGGTGAAAATTCTACAAACCATATTTCCATATGAGTTTGGAAATTGTGTTAGATGTAAATATAAACGGAACACAATGATTTGCAAATAATTTTCAACCCATATTCAGTTGAATGCACTACAAAGACAAGATATTTGATGTTCAAACTAATACACTTTTTTTTTTTTTTTCAAATAATCATTAACTTTAGAATTTGATGCCAGCAACGTGTGACAAAGAACTTGGAAAAGGTCGCAATAAATACTGATTAAGTTGAGGAATGCTCATCAAACACTTATTTGGAACATCCTACAGGTGTGCAGGGTAATTGGGAACAAGTGGGTGCCATGATTGGGTATAAAAGCAACTTCCATAAAATGCTAAGTAATTCACAAAAAAGGATGGGGCGAGGGTCACCACTTTGTAAGCAAATTGTCGAACAGTTTTAGAACAACATTTCTCATCTGGCTATCACAAGGTTTTTTAGGGATTTTACCATCTGTGGTCCGTAAAATCATCAAAAGGTTCAGAGAATCTGGAGAAATCACTGCACATAAGCGACAATATTATGGACCTTTGGTTCCTCAGGCGGCACTGCATCAAAAACCTACAACAGTGTGTAAAGGATATCACCACATGGGCTCAGGAACACTTCAGAAAACCCCTGTCAGTAACTACAGTTGGTCGCTACATCTGTAAATGCAAGTTAAAAATCTACTATGCAAAGCAAAACCCATTTATCAACACCCAGAAATGCCGCCGGCTTTGCTGGGCCCGAGCTCATCTAAGATGGACTGATGCAAAGTGGAACAGTGTTCTGTGGTCTGACGAGTCCACATTTCAAATTATATTTGGAAACTTGGGACGTGGTGGCCTCCGGAAAAGAGAGGAAAATAACCATCCGGATTGTTATAGGCGCAAAGTTCATAAGCCAGCATCTGTGATGGTATGGGGGTGCGTTAGTGCCCAAGGCATGGGTTACTTACTCATCTGTGAAGGCACCATTAATGCTGAATGGTCCATACAGGTTTTGGAGCAACATATGTTGTCATCCAGGCAATGTTATCATGGAATCCCTTGTTTATTTCAGCAAGAAAATGCTAAGCCACGTGTTACAACAGCGTTGCTTCGTAGTAAAAGAGTGCGGGTACTTTCCTGGCCCGCCTGCATTCCAGACCTGTCTCCCATTGAAAATGTGTGGTGTTTTATTAAGCATAAAATACAACACCGGAGACCCCAGACTGTTGAACGACTGAAGCTCTACATAAAACAAGAATGGGAAAGAATTCCACTTTCAAAGCTTCAACAATTAGTTTCCTCAGTTCCTAAACGTTTATTGAGTGTTGTTAAAAGAAAAAGTGATGTAACACAGTGGTGAACATGCCCTTTCCCAACTACTTTGGCACGTGTTGCAGCCATGAAATTCTAAGTTATTATTTGCAAAAAAAAAAAAATAAAGCTTATGAGTTTGAACATCAAATATCTTGTCTTTGTAGTGCATTCAATTGATTATGGGTTGAAAAGGATTTGCAAATAATTGTATTCCGTTTATATTAACATCTAACACAATTTCCCAACTCTTATGGAAACGGGGTTTGTATAAGGGAACATAAATAGAGGAAGTAGTTATGGCCTCAATATATTTGCAATGGCGTAAAGATATGCTTTTGTAAGAGATTCTTGGTGTCTTGACCTGGTTCCATAGGGCGGCGCCTGCAGGCAGTGGGGGAGGTCAAGTGAAGCGGATGTACAGTGCAGTGCCTGGGAGGGTGTACGTTGCCACTCGGGCCCACTCTGCTAGCGGAGACAGGCAGCTCTCCCTCAACAAAGGGGATAAAGTGAAAGGTGACTCTTAATGCAGAAAAAAAATAAGCATCAGCGTCATGTATATGTTTCTTTATGTTGCAGTCTTAAGCGTTGGAGAGGGGGGCTACTGGGAGGGAACGGTGAAAGGTCGCACAGGCTGGTTCCCCTCGGACTGTGTGGAGGAAGTGGCAGCTGGCAGCAAGGACAATCGATCAGGTAGTGAAGTGAATTATATTTATATAGCGCTTTTCTCCAGTGACTCAAAGTGCTTTACACGGTGAAACCCAATATCTAAGTTACATTTAAACCAGTGTGGGTGGCACTGGGAGCAGGTGGGTAAAGTGTCTTGCCCAAGGACACAACGGCAGTGACTAGGATGGCGGAAGCGGGATTCGGACCTGCAACCCTCAAATTGCTGACACGGCCGCTCTACCAACCGAGCTATACCGCCCCAGGTACAGTGAGACGTGCAATTTTAGGTTTCCTTAAAATTAATTTGGGTCGGTGCAAGCAGTCTGGTTGAGAGTTAAGTAGAGCAGTGCTAGCAAATGAGCAAAAAAAAAAGCCGGCTGCCAAATCATTGTCCAGCACAGCTCTTAAACAGGATATCCTCGGGTCATCAAAAAGCATTAAGTGTCATAACTGATTTTGCGAAAATTAAGGCCTTCAATGACATTAACAAGCATTAAATTCGATGTTCAGTGGCAATACAAATTTTATACAATTGTAGGCCTGGGCTGATTAGTCAATATTAGTCAATTAGTCAATAAATCGATCGATAAATGAAAATTAACTCAATAACTTTTCCGTCACCGATGCATTTTTATGTCTTTGGCTCTGGCTTCCAAACTGGATACAAGAGGTCTCACTCTGGGCATCGCTCTCAGCACCTGAGCATGTTTATTCGACATTAAAATTACATGAACAAAGTGAGCCTCTCGTCAGTTATCCACAATCTTTGTTTCGGCATGCGTAGGCGGGACCTACTGGCAATTCTCTTCCACACCTTTTCCTGTGTATAGTAGTAGTGACGGCAACGCTCACTTTAATGTTGGAGCTGGAACCAATAATTTTAACACAAAGGTCACTTTTGAAGTACACATTGCCGCAAAATCGTAGAAGACGTTCGCGAAGGCGGGCTGTGTGAACCCTGCAAATGGTGTCATAACAAGCTGACCAATCACAGCTCTTTATTTTTTTACTTCATTTCAACAACAATAGGATACATTAAATATAAACAATCAGAATACACAAGTGAACATGTCTCCAAACATTTTTTAAAAATATGTACACAGAAATATTTCTTCTCTATAAACAAACAGTAATTAGAAAAGTGAAACAAAACTACCATAAGGAAAGAAAATGATCTGTCTTGACAGCCAATGATTGAGGAAACAGCCGCTACCTGTAAATGAACCATTAGTGATGAAAAATTATACCTATCCATGATTAATTGCGATTTATTTTGAGTTAACTATGAACAATACAATTAATCACGATTAATATTTTAATCATTTGCTAGCCCTAATACATATGTATGTATATATGTATTGGGGGGATTGGGGGGATGGGAGAAAAAAAAGAATAAAATAAAATAAATCTGTCTAAGCCATAGTACACATCCCTCTTACATGTGTGTAAGAGGGTATATATATATATACACATATATATATACAGTATAGAGTATATATATATATATATATATATATATATATATATATATATATATATATATATATATATATATATATACATACAGTATAGAGTATATATATATATATATATATATATATATATATATATATATATATATATATATATATATATATATATACAGTATATAAACATAATAGGGCAGGGCGATATGGCCTTTTTTAATATCTTGATATTTTTAGGCCGTATCGTGATACACGATATATATCTCGATATTTTACCTTGGCTTTGAATGAACACTTGATACATATAATCACAGCAGTATGGTGATTCTATGTGTCTACATTAAAACATTCTTGTTCATACTGCATTAATATATGGTCATTTTAAACCTCCATTCAGACAGGGAAATCACAACTAAGTCAATTGACCAAAACTGTATTTATTAAACAGTTATTAATCAGTGGCACAAACAATCATGTCATTTCAAAACAGAAAGTTCAAGAATGTCGGAAACATTTTAAAACAAGTTATTAGTGCACTTTTTTGCATGATATCACTAAGATGACATATCAAAACAACACTAAATTAAAGTACACTTTTTGTACAGAACGCCACTACAATAGTTTAAAACAAATTAAGTGCACTTTTGTGCATGATGTCACACAAGATATTTCAATAACTGTCAAATAAAAATGAGCTGCATAATAGGAAATCAAATAGTGTTCGTCCTTCGCTATGTCGTAGGTTACTGCGTACATTATCTCCTTTTGTTGTCGAGTCGTTTTTTCATACGGTATTGATCTGGAAATGTTTGCCTCGGCATATTTGATGGTGTGGGCGTGTGTCACAGAATGGAGATGTTGAAATGCGGAGTAATCACTCTTCATTCTCTAGCAGGTAACTTTTCAAATGATGCTACATATTAGCAGTAATGCTACTTTTGGTAGCAACGCTTTTGCCCCACACTTGACAAATTACGGTTGTCTGTTTGACATATTCCCACTTGAAGCCAAACCGCCGCCAGACGATGGACCCCTGCTTTTTTTCTTGGTAATTAATTCTTCCTTCATTTGTTACCAGATTGGCACCTTCTTTCTCTCGTATTACCACTCGCACCACAGCTAACGTTACCCATGCTGCTACCTCTCTGCTCTGCGAGGGTGTATACGTATGTGACGTATGACATAACAGTATGTGACGTATGTAAGAAGGTGCGCTTGCTGTCTGTGAGAAGGATAGACAACAAAGAGTGGGAAACGCATGCAGTGTAACGCCAGCAGCTAAAAGCAACTGCGTGAGAACATATACTCGAATATCACGATATAGTCATTTATTATATCGCACAGAAACAAACCCGCGAT